>NW_020203117.1:1804-23511 GCF_001531365.2 Cynara cardunculus var. scolymus | reverse complement strand
TGATATGGAGCTGGAACTGCTAATTAGCATGAATGTGCTAACTATGGATATGCTGCCTGAAGAGGAAGACCAACTTTATATCACCCTTCAATTCGCGGCGAGATGAGCCGTTTATCATTACGGGAAGGTTTGGCACCTCGATGTCGGCTCTTCGCCACCTGGGGCTAGTTGAATCGATCATCAGACCCGAGTAGCATGGGGCACGTGGCCTTAGGTTTTCAGGGCATTGGATTGCACCGAAGATGAACGGGGCTAAGCGATCTGCCGAAGCTGTGGGATGTAAAAATACATCGGTAGGGGAGCGTTTCGCCTTAGAGTGACTCTATTTGCTTGCAATTCTATGCCTATTAAAGTTGGAGAACGCTTCTGTAAGCTTAGACTTGTTACGCTGTTCGACTGAACTCGTTGGCTCCACGTCCACCGAAAGTAGGTAACCTTCGTCATCGTTGGTTCCCATAACCAAACCTTTCTTATCTTTTTTTTATTATGTCTTCTGAAGGGCTTGCGGTTCATTACACCAAAGGCTTTCAGTGAACTATTGAAGCTATCGAGAGAGTACCAAATGCTGACGGTAACGAAGGTTACCGGGCCGATGCGGCCGGTTACCGGGAACCTTTTGGTTCCCGGGAAACTACGTTCCCTTTGTAAAGTAGGCCATTTTATAACTAATTAGAGTTGACATGAAATAGATCACGGAAGAAGACATAAAAAGATGAACGAATGATTCAATCCCTTCCCACCCACACGAGGTCTTCTATTGAAGAGGTTCCCCTTGAGGTGGGGCGTACATAAGAGCGGAACCTAGATAGAACGCGGAGCACCGGCCCCGGCCGCCGATACAGTTACCATGCTTACCAGCTCTTACCATTGCCGCCTATAGATATAGATAGAAGGTAAGCAGGGCTAGCTTGCTTCTATTCTCCTAGGCTACCTGCACATCTTATGTACGAATAAAAGGCAGTCAGCGGCTCTTTGCTTAGTAGACGACCGTCGGACGATGACCCCTTTTTGTTCTCACCCAACCGCTTCTTTTTCTTTTATTTATAATCCTAGACTAAAGAAGAAGGCTCCTGAATTAGCGCAGGAAAAAATCTACAAGAAGGAGAATTGTACTAACCTACCGTCGGTTACTTTATCAGGCACCGTAAGAGAAGAAATAAGGTCTGTGTCCAATTTCTAATGAAGTGAAGGTCCCCCTTACTCCATATTCTCTCTTAAACATTTATAAAGCTCTAAGAGAAAGGGTTGATTAAGAACTACTGACTGTAAACGATAGCAGTTACARTCACTCAATGGATATGCTCGCCTTTGGAATGAAGATGGATGAACAGGCACTGGAGCCTGGAACTGATGAAATTCGAGGAAAACATGGAACCGGTGACTATGCCCGGGGGAAGACATGACCTCGACTTAAGATTCAAGTACCATTGAAAAGACTAAAGGAACGGGGGGAATGACTACCTGTAATAAAACACAGGCTAATATGAGCCAACTAGAAGAAGCAAGACTTACCTAGCTCTTGTGTTGGTGACTCTCTGCAAGAGCAACATCGGCAAGGCTCTCTGCAAGTGGAAGTTCGCATAAGGGGCTCTCGGGAAGCTCTTTCCTTTATACCAGAAGGAAGATGGTCGAGGAGATCAGTAGCTAGAAAGCTCCTTTGGGAGAGCAAGGTAGCAAAAAGTATATTACAAAGTACATCACTATTAAGTCGACTACAGTAGTATCATGAGAATGTAACTACCTCCCCAAGCTTCAAGAGAAAACCAAGGAGAAGAATACTCTGTAGTAGCARCAGCAGTGGCCGAGCATCAGTCATCAAGAGAATCAATAGACGCATGTGCACGTGAGTAGCAATCAATTCATTGCAGCAAGACAAAAGTAGCGTATGTTACATGGTAGATCATATCCAAGCAGAGGTGCACAAGAACGAGCACAACTTCACTCAGAACTTGTGACAAAGACTTGGTGTGCATCGGAACACGACTAAAAGCTCTTGTTGCTTCTTCATTCCAGATGAAGCTATCTTTATTCAGTAAATTTGTCAGTGGCATGCTGATAACCCCATACCCCTTTCAAAAAATTTGGTAATACCTGTTAAACCTAGAAAGCCTCTCAAACCCTTGATAATAGTGGGTTGTGGCCAACTCAACATGCTGTTAATCTTGCTTTTATATGCTGATACCCCTTCACTGCTCACCACATGCCCGAAATACTCTAACCTTGCCTGACCGAAAGAGCATTTCGATTTCTTCATAAACAACTTGTGTTGTTTTAAAGTTTCAAACACTATCCTCAAGTGTTGCAAGTGGCTATCTAGGCTGTCACTGTAAATCAAGATATCATCAGAAAAACCAATAAAAATTTCCTCATATAATCCATGAAAACCTCATTCATTAAAGCCTGAAATGAGGCTGGAGCATTAGTTAAACCAAAGGGCATAACTCTTAACTCGTAATGGCCCTGGTGAGTTCGAAATGCAGTCTTGTGTATATCATCTTCAAACACCCGAATCTGATGGTAACCACTTCTCAAATCAAGCTTCGAAAATCTCCTGCTACCATGTCATTCATCAATCGATTCCTCAATTATTGGGATGGGGAATTTCTGTTATTGGTGATGGCATTGAGTGCTCGATAACTCTAAAAGGAAAAATAAATGACTATAAGGAACCAACGATTATCGATTCTTAAACAACCTATATCCTCCACACTTAATCAACATTTGCTAGATTATCCAGCCCCGAACAACTTATTTATCGGTGGAGGTTCGGTCCTGGTATTTGTTTATTGACCAAACATATCTCGGGGGGTCAAGTGACTCTGAAACTACGTCAGATGCGAAAATCACTTCGCCTAACATTGGGGGTATCCTTGATAAACTCATAAGATAGTCTTCCCGTCGGATTGGGGAAACGGGGAGAGAATTTCCCCCCGAATGGGACATGCCAGCCCTTTTTCGGACATTGATAGAGGATAAAGGTCCGGTCACCCTGAGCTGTATGCAGGATGCCTACTATGATTCATGTTATAAGAACATGATAGTTGGCTATGCCAAGAGTCTTTTGACTTTCTTGATCTATCCCGTTTCTAGTTCTAGGGGTCTTTTTTCTTTTGGTTCCATACGTACCGGAGTTCTAACAGATCCTATCAAATATTTCACATTTTCTATGATCATCTCTATTTCAGGTATTCAGGAAATCCTCCTTAATAGACGAAATATTCATATTATGTCAATGCCAATTGAATCAATGTCATTAGCTGTGAAATCAAACTTTTTGGTATTTTCCATTTCTTCGGATGATACGATGGGTCAATCATTTGCTTCATTGGTTYCAACGGTGGCAGCTGCGGAATCTGCTATTGGGTTAGCCATTTTCTTCATTACTTTCCGAGTCCGAGGGACTATTGTTGTAGAATCTATTAATATCATTCAAGATTAAACAGGACTCCTAGAGACTTATCAAAATACGAAGATCTCTTCTTTCTTTTTAATTTTTACTTGGTTGGCATGGTCAGGGCCTTTCTCGTTGGGCGAACGCATTTAATTCTAAAGTCCTTATCTAAACCACTTCTCGTTCAGTTGTTGAAAGATAGAGAGAAGGATTTCTAAATGAGATTGAGTTCCACGAATATGCAAGCTAGAAAGATGTTATTTGCTGCTATTTTTTCTATTAGTGCATCAAGTTCGAAGAAGATCTCAATCTATAATAAAGAAATGATAGTAGCTCGTTGTTTTATAGGCTTTATCATATTCAATCGGAAGAGATTAGGTAAGACTTTCAAAGTAACCCTCGACGAGAGAATCTAGGCTATTCAGGAAGAATCACAACAATTCCTCAATCCTAATGAAGTAGTTCCTCTGGAATCCAATGAACAACAACAATTACTTAGAATCAGCTAGCAAATTTGTGGCACCGTAGTAGAATCATTACCAATGGTGTGCAGTGCGCCTAAGTGCGAAAAGACAGTGCAAGCTTTGTTATATCAAAACCTAAATGTTAAGTCAGCAACACCTCCAAATGCAACTTCTTCCTGTCGCATCCGTCTTCAGGACGATCTAGTCACACTCAGTGAGTGAAAGATTTGTCTTCGGGTCTACGTTGAAAGCTTCTATAGTAGAACTTGTTAAACCCTATAAATCCTATTTGTAAAATTAATGAAAAATGCACATGTCTGGAGACCCGATGAAAGACAAAGCTGAGAAGATTCTAAGTGTTGAAGACAAACCAGAGATGCGCTGAACAGTCTAGAGGTGCTATGAAGACCTGAAGTACTTAACCTGATAATCATCTACTTCTGAAGAAGTTCATCAGGTCGATGAACTAGCATCTCCATCACTCCTCTATTTTACAACAACTAAAATAATCGTCAAGTGTCACAGTTCAATCAGATATACTCTAGTCAAGCAGATATATGAAGAATCTTGATTGAACATACTACCTAGAGACAGCTAGAGATGACTCATAAACAGCTGGAATTCTGTTATGCCACGGTAGTTAGAAATAACTCCCATCTTTCTAGATAGATATCTCTTTCTTGTTTCATAGGTATCCTATACTAGATTGTTATCGCTTAGACTAGATTGCTAGTATAAATAGCATTCATATGTCTTGTCAATAAGGTAATCCTTCTCATTATCATTATTATAGTGAAATTACTTGAATATGATTAAAGTTGTTCTTCACTTTCTTCATAAATACGATAAATTTAGGTTCTCAAACATAAATCTTCGTGTCATATTGAGAGATCTAGGATCAACAATTGGTATTAGATCAAATTGATTGATTCAATCAAAACAATCAATTTGAATCTGAGTATTCAAATCTTTCGATTTTTCCTTCATTTCTCATTTTTTTTTCATCTCTTCAAAATCTCTTAAATGGCCAACTGGAATTCTGTATATAGCGTTGGATCTCTCACCAAGCCTCCAACTCTTCAACGAGAAAAATATCCACAACGGAGGATAAGGATGGTAAATTTCCTCGAGGGAATGGACAGGAATCTTCTTAGATCTGTTATGGAAGGTCCCTACATACCCCAGACTCTTGTCCCAAGAGTTCTTGGTACAAGCACAACTGAAGAAGTAGGAGCCTACAACATGGTAAAAGATGAAAGTAATTGGGATGATGATGATATAGAAAGGGTAGAGGCTGACAGGAAGGCAAAAATATTGCTATTTATGGCCATCCCTAATTAGATTTTTCAATCTTTAGATGCTTGTACAACAGCCAAGGAAATATGGGACGAGCTAGCAAGCCAACTGGAGGGAGGAGCTAAAACCAAGAAAAACCGAAGGGCGCAAATTCTGAATGAATATACAAATTTTCAAGCACTGCCTGACGAACCAATCTAGAACACATATGACCGCTTCAACACTCTGATAAATCAATGTCGTAGAAACGATATTGCAAAAACAAAAGAGGAAAATAACATTTTATTCCTCAAGAGTCTCGGTGATGAATCGACACAACTGTTTATGTCTTTACAAGCAAATCAAGACTTAGATAGCTGGTCACTTCATGATGTCTATGGAACACTTGCTGCCAAAGAGCAAGACATTCTAAAAAGGAAAGTGTCCAACGGAGGACCTCTTGCCTTAGTTTCTAAAGAAAAGGAGGTTTCAAGAGGCTCCTCCAAAGAACACACAAAGAAAGAGCAAGAAGGCCCTAATCATAGAACTGAAGAAGAAGTCTCAGATTCTGAACAGTTGTAGAAAAAGTTCGTCAAGAGACCCTTCGAAAAGGATAGTAGAAGAGACTCCAGAAGATAGAGATACCAGCTCACCTATGGACAGAAGACAGTCAAGTTTCATCAGAGAGATGAAAGAAGAGAATACAGAAAAGATAGAGAAGAAAGAAGAGAGAAATGAAGAGAACGAGGAGATGGTCTAAGATGCAACCGATGAGCAAAGCTAGGCCATTTTACAAGGACTGCAAAGGCTGTCTGATCAAGGATGTCGATTACTACAAGAATAAATACAAATACAATCCAAGAGAAAAAATCCTGCAGAAAAAGAAAACTAGGTGTTTGGTTCCTCATCTGATGAAGAAGATAAAGCTCTCATATGCCTTATGGCCAAGTCCACTGCAGAATCCTCTTTCGACTCCGATGACCAGGTATGCAATTCTTCCCATGATGAAACCAACTCTGCTCTATCTGAGTTAGAGTTAAAGGTCATAAAACTTTCAAAAGATTTCTTGAAATTAAATGAAAAATTGATCTTTGAAAAATCTGAAAGATTGAAAGAAGAGAAAGAAGTTAGTTTCTACAAACGAGAGACTAATCTTCTTACTGAAGAAAAGGTTGAATTAGAGGGGGAAAACTCGCATTGCAATAAGAGATCAGAAGAAGAAAAACTTTTGGATCTTAACAAGAAGATCTCTAAAGATCTAGAGAAAAAGGTGAAAGCCTTGAAAGAATCTGAGGTAGAAAGACTGAATTCAGTAGCTTTATAAGACTTCTTTCAAAATGAAAGAGAGATTCTTCACCAGAAGCTTCAAACTAATGAACTCCTGATGAAGAAATATAAAGATGCCCATAATTTTTATGAAAAACTTAATGGTCAGTCTGATTACCAAGGAATAGGATTCAATGATCTTGATTCTTTCATCAAAAACAAGAAATCCACTATTGAATCCACTTTTAAACTTGGATGTGTTAAAAAACCTGACTTTACTCCTAAACCAAAAACCTCTTTCAAAAGAGCCAAAGTCAATGGAAAAACGATTTTCTCGAGGCAAGATTTTCAAAATGTGGTTTATGAGTCAGCACTAGTAAAAAACCTGATGAAAAGGATGATGCTTCAATTGTCTCCAAACCAGAGGCCGATGGAAATCTCATGGTTAAACCAAAGCATGTGGTTATCATTTCCACAAGTTCATCAGGAAGTGCTACTGATGGAACAGAACATCTAAGTAAGGAACCAACGTCATCTGAAGGAGCGATGAATTATTCAAGTAAACTTGAAAATTCATTTATGAGATCATAAGCGATGGATCTCTTGAATCTCCCAAAGGATAGTTCTGAACCTTCAACCTCAGAACCCATCTCTCTTAAAAATGTTCATGAAAACTTCGATTTTGAGAAATCTGCAAAAGACTTTCTTGATTCTGATTTTGAAGAAGAAACAATCTGTGAAACGCCAGAAGTACTTGTGGATAACAAAATGCAAGTTCCAAAAATCCCAATGAACTCTGACCTCACAGATATGTGCGTTAAAGCTAGAAATTCTTTAGATCAAAAAAAGGAAAATTGAATAAAGTCAAATCTACCAAGGAAACCTCACAATGTCGGACCCCTCGCTCTAAATTTATAAAGTTCACTCCTGAACAAAAACAAAAGTGGCCCGCTTCTGAAAACTCTAACGTTCACTTTTCATCTTTTTCAACTAAAGGGAAGAAGGTTCATCAACCCCTCAGAAAAGAAGTAAAAACCAAGACTGCCCCTGCGAATAAAAACCCTGTGCTAGATAGGAAGTTTGTAAAAATAGTCAATGCTAGAACAGAACATTTCAATCATGCTTCTACTTCCAAATTTTCAAATAAGAAAAAAGTTGCTAAACACTCTAATTTCAAAACTCATAATTGTCAGTGCTTAACTCTTTTACAAGTACTAAGGAATCATATGTTAGATCATCGTTGCATTTTCCCTGAGCATGTTTATAGATATAAAAATGTTAAAACTCCAGAAAAAATGAAAAGGAATCCCAAACCTACAAAGGTAAAGGGCAAAGAAAAACAGACTAAAACCAAGAAGGCTGATGAAAATGAGGATGCCAAATCCCAAACTAACAAAAGAGGACCCATTATGAAATGGGTACCTAAAAAACCTTAATTTGTCTTGCAGGACCAACATGTGCAACTATGGTACATGGATTAAGGTTGGTCCAGGCACATAACTGGTAATAGAAGTCAACTCTTCTCCTTCATCGAAAAATTTGGACGATCTATGACTTTTGTAGACAATAGCATGGGTACAATCAAGGGATACGACACTCTCATCAAAGGAAACATATCCATAGCAAAAGTGGCTTATGTTGAAGGTTTAAAGCACAATTTGTTGACCACCAGTCAATTTTGCGACAAAGGTCTGGAAGTACGTTTTCGCAAAGGTTTCTGTATCATTGAAACGAAACCTGGACAAACCATCATCAAGGCCAAAAGAGAAGGAAACCTCTATCTTCTAGACTTCCAATCTTCTGTAGGCCAAGACACTCTCTGCCTTGTCTCCCATAGGAGTGAGGAAAATTAGCTATGCCATCAAAAATTCTCATATCTGAATTTTGAAGTCTTGAAGAAAATAGCCAAACAGAAGTTAGTAAAAATAATACATGATCTCAACTTTGAAAAAGACCACCTATGCTCTGCCTATGAGATGGGAAAAATAATGCGGGCTTCTCATAAGTCCAAATTAGAAACCTCGTGCTCTAAACCACTTGATATGCTTCACATCAATCTCTATGGGCCCACTGCAACACAAAGCCTCTCTAGAAAGAAGTATATTTTAGTATTTGTTGATGAATTTTCAAGATACACATGGGTTGAATTTGTCAAGAAGAAATCAGAAGTTCCCAAACTCCTCATCGTAGTGATGAAAAAGCTCCAAGTCCTTCTACAATGCAAACTCATCAAAGTTAGAAGTGTTAATCGAACAGAGTTCAAGAATGCCAAAATTGATGAATATCTCATCAATGAATGTATATCTAAAAAAAATTAGCGGCCAGAACTCCACAGCAAAATGGAGTCGTTGAAAGACGGAACAGAACCCTTGTAGAAGAAGCATGGACGATGCATGCTTCATCAGAACTACCTATTTCCTTCTGGGCCGAAGCAATCTCTACCGCCTGCTTCACCCAGAATAGATCAATCATCAACAAGAGGCATCGGAAGATTCCCTATGAACTCTTCAATCAGCGGAGTCCAAATGTCAAATATTTCCATATATGTGGGTGCAAATGTTATGTACTCAACGATAGAGAACATCTTGGAAAATTTGACAAGAAGGCTGATGAAAGCATATTTTTGGGATATTCTCAAACCGTAAAGGCCTACAGATTTTTCATCAAGCGGACCAAAATTGTTATAGAAAGCATCAATGTGTCCTTTGATGATGTATCACCAACGAATTCTGGACACCACAGTTCAGGACTCTGGCTAACTAAAGGAGCCACTGATTCATCTCCCCACAAACCAAATGAATGAGAACTTGCTCAACTATTTGAAGACTTGTTTGAAGAAGATGTAGTCTCTGCACCGATAACCAATGAAAAACTAACTTCCGAAGTTGATGAACTACATGAGATCTCCTACGCTGAAGGTGCAACTCATTCTGAAACTCATGTTACTTCACCATCTACTTCTACTATGTCTCCAGAACTAGAGCACGACTCTAAAGAAGATCTTTTTAAGGGGGAGCAAGTTGTTCCATCAAACAATCCCATCAATGAAGAACTGCATCATGTTGCTCAAGAACCCCAATCAAGCACTAAGTGGACAAAAGATCACCCTCATCACCAGATTATCAGTGATCCATCGTCTGCTGTTAAAACAAGATCTATCACTGCAAATGAATGCCTCTTCGCAAACTTCCTAAGCATTATCAAACCAAAGAAAGTTTTTGAAGCCTTACAAGATCCAAACTGGATAGATGCAATGCAAGAAGAACTACTCCAGTTTGAGCAGAAAAAAGTTCGGTCCCTCATGCCGCTACCCAACGGTAAAACTGCGATTGGGACCAAATGGATCTTCAAAAATAAGAAAGACGAAGATGGCATATTTATCTGGAACAAAGTCAGGCTGGTCGCAAAGTGCTACTGCCAGGAAGAAGGGATAGACAATGATGAAACCTTTGCCCCCGTTGCTAGGCTTGAAGCCATCAGAATATTCTTAGCCTATGCAGCGCATAAGGGCTTCAAGGTTTATCAAATGGACGTCAAGTCTGCCTTTCTAAATGGCAAACAGCAAGAAGAAGTCTATGTTCAGCAACCTCCTGGGTTTGAAGAATCCAAATATCCAGAGTATGTTTATTTTTAGGATAAAGCTCTCTATAGGCTCAAACAAGCACCCAAGGCCTGGTATGAAACTCTCTCCACTTTTCTTACAGCCAATGGATTTGAAATAGGTACCATCGACAAAACTTTCTTCCTCAAAAGGCACAAAGGTGATATTTTGCTTGTTCAAATATATGTGGACGACATTATATTTGGCTCCACTAACTCAAAATTTTGTGAAAAAATCTCAGACCTGATGAAAAGAAAATTTGAGATGAGCATGAAGGGAGACTAAGTTTCTTCGTGGGCCTTCAAATAAAACAAACTTTAGAATAAATTTTCATCAATCAGTCCAAATATTTGACTGATCTTCTAAAGAGATATAATCTCTCAAATTCATCATCTATGAAAACTCCAATGGTTATAGGAGCTAAGTTATTCTCTGATCCATCAAACAAGGTTGTAGATGTAACAACCTACAGAGGTATGATTGGGTCACTTTTGTACCTTACAGCTAGTAGGCCAAATATAATGTTTGTTACGTATCTTTGTGCAAGATATCAAGCTAATCCTAAAGAATCTCATCTTTCTGCAGTCAAGAGGATCTTTAGGTACCAGAAGGGCACCCCATCCCTGGGTCTCTGGTATCTAAAGAACTCTGGCTTTGAACTAATAGCCTATATAGATGCAGATCATCCAGGTTGCAAGCTTGATAGAAATAGTACGTATGGAAGCTATCAACTTTTGGGAGACAAGCTGGTTAGCTGGACATCCAGAAAACAAAACTGTGTCTCAACATCTACAGCAGAAGTAGAATATGTTGTTGCTGCTAGTTGTTGTTCACGAGTGCTCTAGATGAAAAACCCAAGTAAAGGATTACGGGTTTCAATATGAGAAAATCCCATCCTCTATGACTCAAAAATTGCAATAGCAATATCTATAAATCCAGTGCAGCACTCCAAGACAAAACACATTGATGTCAGGTACCATTTTCTCAAAGATCATGTAGAAAAGGGAACCATAGAGATGTATTTTGTTCCCACAGATATTCAACTTGCTGATCTCTTTACAAAAGCATTAGATGAGAAAATATTTCTTTTTCTTGTCAGCAAGATGGGTATGTTGAATCTCACCACTTAAGGGAGATCATCCATCAAACCAGAGATTTTCCATATCTCTAGGTTTTAAAGTGATATCCATTCTAAACCATAGCCTCTGAAAAATTGGAAACACTTGTCTTATTTTTGGCCTAACATTTTCACTCTTTGCAACCAGAGCCCCTCTGGTCCAAAGAAGGTTCTTTGTTCTTTACACCAAGTACCCCTTCTCGACTAAAGCCTCTGGATTCAAAGTCTTAAGAACCAGAGCCCCTCTGGTGCCACTTGGTCACCACTCTTATTCTTTCCCCTTGTATTACACTTAAATTTTTCACCTTTAATGCAACTAGAGCCTCTGGTTTTTCTTTCCCATTGAACCAGAGCCCCTCTGGTTCTATGGTTAAACCCCTTTTACACCCAAGTATTCATCTTTTTCACCCTCCTTCACAACCAGAGCCTCTGGTTGTATAGACCAGAGCTTCTGGCTTCCAAGTTTTCACCCCTTTTGGTTCTAGGGGGAGTTTTCACCCTCTCCCAAACCCCTTGCATTTTTTGAGGGGGAGTTCTTGCATAACCTTTGACCCCTTCAGGAACAAAGATGAACCAAGCCCCCCTTTTGGTTGAACTTCACTATCAACCAGAGGCCCTCTAATTCACTGTCTTGATCTTTTTATAAGCATTAAATACCAACCAGATCCTCTGGTTTGTCTATCTAGAGTCTCTGGACCCTTAGAATGCTACACTTGGATTGAAATTGACTCTTGCATTGAACCAGAGCCCCTCTGGTCTATCTCCTAGACCATCCAAAGCCCCTCTGGTTCCTCTACTAGGGTCTACTTTCTTCCATGGGTTTAAAATGATTATCCATAGCCTCTGTCTCATCAAAACCCCACATTTGAATGATAAACTTTTTCATCATGCACAACCAGAGACCCTCCAGTTCCCCCCCCCCCCTGAGTCATGACCAACAAGAGCCCCTCTGGTTCCCAAAAACCCATCTTTAATTGCAAATATTTTTAAGATTATGCAAAATTACAACTTGTATGACTAAAAACTATACAACATGGGTTTTTAGAAGACCAAAACTTCATAATTTGTATTTATCTTCCAATTAAATGGGATTTTTTAAATTTTTTTTTGGGTATATCTTCCTAATTCTTTTAAGAATTATCCGTTTGGGATTATTATTTTTAATGATTATCCTTTTAAATCCTGAACGTCACCCCTATATAAGCTGCCTGACAAACCCACATTTTCCCCATAAACCTTTCCACATTACCACCTTAATCAACCCCATATTGATACGCGTCCCACCTCGCCTGACAACCATCATGATCGTGAGCTGTCAATACGACTCACGATCACACCCTTTCACCTTTTTCCCAAACATCAGATGCCAAATCCTACTTTTTCCCGTTATTTTTTTATTATTTGAATACATCCTCACCTTCCCTCCCACTGTAAATAACCCACTCCACCACCATTGTTACATGTATGCTCTAATATCCTCTTGCACGTAAAAGCAAACCTGCAAACTACAGCTACCAACCTTCAACAATGGTGTACTCCTCCGCTTCCCATGACTCGAACAACAACGAAAGTCAGGTTCATTCGACCGGGGCAGACAGCCGTACCATTGTTTTCCTCCCGATCAAACCCAACAATCACAACATCGACCTTCGTCCTCAACTTTTTGAAGACAGATTCGCCATTCTAGTAGAGTTCTTCCAAAACTGCATCTTGCAGCCGACATTGACCCTTTCTGACAACGAAGTTCCACTCAGGTATGTTCAACAGTATTGGAAAACATGTGATTACTACGCCGAAAACCGTGGCATTTTAGGGGATGCCCCTAATGACATGGTTTGTTCCATCAAGATCTCACGTGCCAAAATCTCCAAAGTACTGTTCATCCCCACCCGACAAGAACTCGGAATTGCTCGGTATGAAGAACAGTCTACCAGCCATGACATTCTTCACTTTATTCGAATATTGGGGTACAACTAGGAGCTTCGGAATGCCTCGAACTTCAAACGGCAATACCTTCCACCCATGTGGAATGTATTTTTCAGTGTACTTAACCGGGCCCTCACCTGCAAGCTCGAAAGCATGGACAAAGGGAACATCAACATAATGACCATCATGTATGGTCTATTTTTCAACCTTGTGCTTGACTACGTGTTGCTAATCTACAACGAAATCCATGCAGCGGTACTCAAGAAGAACAAACTTATGGCAGCAGGCAAGCTGGTCACTTATGTTCACTTTCCTCGCTGCCTTGCACTTTTCATCAAGGATGCGGTGAAAGTTCATACCTTGTCGGGCGATGGACCGTTCACCCCCCAGTTCGTCATGACCGGTCATCGCCCCACCATTTCCAGATATGGCTACCCGTAGAACCTACCAAAGTTCTATGTTGGTCCAACAGCTAAGACCAGCTACCCCGGAGCACATAGAGCCTACCACAGAAACTAGCGAGGGATATCAAGGCGAGAGGACTCAATTCAATGATGAGTCTGATGATAATGATAGTCCTCCACCTCCCCCGGCCCTATTCCTACCACTACTGCATCTCCACAACCAACTCCCTGGGCCACCACATCTACTATCCCTTGCGACCAAGGCCAAAGGGATATTGAAGAAGGACTGCCCCATCCGAACCTTACCCAAGACAGACATCTAGAGGCCACTCTTCGGGTCTCTGGAGATGATGAAGGTGAGGAACCCCATCATCTATCACCTCCCTCCCAACAGAGAGGTGATGAAGAAATAAGGGACCCTTCTCCTCACGGCCCGACACTATCCACACACTCAGAAGCATTTGTTGCTTCTGGCTTTTAATGCACCCCATCGATACTTGGTCTATCAACAGGGAAACATACGTAATTCTCTTCACCGTACTCTGAATCCGATGAGGATGAAGCACCTATCAAAACATCCCTAGATTGCTCTTCTTTAGAGGGCTATCAAGGACGGGATGGAAGTCCTCCCTTGCCCACCATTCCCACATGCATCAATGGAGGCGCCTCAGGAATAGAGGCTCCCTACGGCATCCGTTGCCGTAAGGGTTACCCCCACAGCTGAGTTGGTCAAAAAGGCTGAGTTCCAAGCCTTTGATGACTCAATTCAGCGGTCCTTGGAAGACCTTAGACTCACCATTGCGAGGGTTGTTGAATCTACCACCACCCAAGATTTCACCCTTCTTCAGGAATCCATCGCCTCCCTTGAAATTCATTCGAGGGAGAAGACCACCTACCTACAATCCCTACAACGTCTAGTGACCCAACAACACAACTACCATAACAACCTTATGGTCACCAGACTTGATTTCGTTGATGCATCACTCGCCTCCCTATCCGCCCAAATCATAGCCACTGATGCATCAATACCCACCTTCTCATCACAGCTATACTCCATCACCACCTCCATCTCCTCTCTCCCCACTACCATCCAAATCATAATCCCACCAACCGCCCCCTCTTCCTCTACAGCACCCATACCAGATGAAGCTTTTTCCTCTTTCGCTACAGAGATAAGAGAATTTATATCCTCCATCTCTATACCATCCACCTCCACTGCTACCACTACCCCCTCCCATGATATGGTTACCCGAGCCGACCTCTGCTCCCTCACCAAAGCACTAATCTCGAAATTCAATGAGATTAATGCCAAATTTGTAACCAAAGTTGCCGAACCCGCCACCATACTTCAGAAGAGGCTCGCTCAGCAACAAGAGAGAACCAATACACTTCTTCGACGCATGGAGGACGATAGAAAAAATATGGCCCTGCAGATGTATGTCTTCTCGCTTAAGACAAAAAAGAGGCGACCTACTTCCTGTTATGTGGGTCGACCAGTCAAGCAGCCAAGACATGAAGACCAAGACCCTGATGATCATGATCTAAGTCCTCATGAGGGAGAGACGCCATCCATCACCCCGATGGAAACCACTACAGCACCACCACCACCAGCGCAAGCTCCAACGTCACAACCATCTGCTGGAACACAAACAAGGGAACTAGAGACTCAGCCCTCTGATGATGTAAATATTGCACATACCTTAAATTTTCCTTCAATTATTTTTGCAGCATCAACATCTCATCCAGCTGTAGGCACTGTAACCCCAGTAACCAAAGTCGTAGTTGTAGCCGAAGTACCACTTCCCCCATCAGATCCCTCATCAACCAACCCATCACCACCAACCACGAAATCCTCACCAATACTTGTGAGCTCTTCATCACCTCCCCAAACACAACCCTCAACCACACCAACACCCACATAACCAGAAGCTTCAATTCCTTTTACTCCATCACCAACACCACCCCCATCACCAACACAACCAGAACCTGCCACTACCCAACCAGAAATTAACCAACCACAACCTTCCCTTACCCAACCAGAACCACCTCTTACCCAAATAGAACCACCTGTCACCTAACCACAGCCACCTCTCACCCAACCTATGAAGCCAACAATTCCTACATATGTTCCCTCCTCTTCAAGGCAGCCTCCACCCATCAATAGAGTGTAGGAAGTCACCACACAGATGGAAACATTAAGGAGACATCCAGAGATGCCACCAAAAGAACCTATCTTGATGGAGAACATCCATCAATACCTCTACCACGATCAAGACGAGCATATTGTCATAAATCCCCCAAACCTGTCCCCAGAATCCATGGACTTAATCAGGTATAGGTTCGTGAGGCAAATGACTCAACCTCCGCATGCTGTCTTCTCAAACGATGGAATAAAGATGGTTCATGACATCAAGATGCGGACCTTTGCAAACAAAGCCATCAAGTACATCGAGTAGACCATGGCTCATAGGATGATCTGCATCTTCAATGACAAGGATCTTATAAATCTCAATCCATGGGACTTGATTGACTTGTATGGCCATATGACTCAGAGTCAGGATCATGGGATAAGGTATGGGATGGCACATAGAGTGATTATAGAGATGATGGGAACTTTGGTAAAGTTTAGAGTGAAGAATGACTTCCAGATTGCGCTAGAGCTGGGCATTGAAAGACTCTTCTACACAGATCCAAAAGAAGACTTTCCTGGACTACAGGAGAAGCGCTCTGCCTCTGTCTTAACTCAACTGAAACTGGGATTAGTCTTCAAGAATGAGTTTTGAACCAAGAAAAATTCTTCAGAATGACTGAGTCCTTCAAGTATTCGACAGATATGATTGAATGGTTTCAGAAAGTCATTCAAGAGAGACTGGGCAGAGACTACGTGCCAAGGAGAGAGGGACAAGAGTTAATTCATGGGATCTCCACAGTCATAAGGTACAGAAGACTGATGATGCGCTTTTGGAGAATCTTCAATGCAGACCATGAATGAGATGTAATTTTTCTTTCCCTTACTTTTTACTTCCGTATCGTATGAAACAATCCATTTCAGTAAATGAAATCTTTTGACAAAAAGGATGTTTCTACTAGCTTAGCCTTGTGTACATAGATACTATTCGTTTATCTTTCATAGATAGCTATTCTTTATTTTTCACTACTTAGGGGGGGATTGTTAAACCCCATAATTCCTATTTGTAAAAGTAATGAAAAATGCAAAAGTCTAGAGACCCGATGGAAGACAAAGCTGAGAAGATTTTAAGTGCTAAAGATAAACCAGAGATGCGATGAACAGTCCAAAGGTGCTATGAAGACCTAAAGCACTTAACCTGATAATCATCTACTTGTGAAGAAGTTCATCAACCCATTACTCCTCTAGTTTATAGCAACTAAAAGAATCGTCAAATGTCACAATTCAATCAGATATACTTTAGTCAAGCCGATATATGAAGAATCTTGATTGAACATACTACCTAGAGACAGCTGGAGATGACTCACCAACAGCTGGAATTCTGTTACTCCAGGTAGTTAGAGATAACTCTCATCTTTCTAGATAGATGTCTCTTCCTTGTTTATCTCATAGGTATTCTACACTAGATTGTTATCTCTTAGACTAGATTGCTAGTATAAATAGCATTCATATGTCTTGAAAATAAGGTAATCCTTCTCATTATCATTATTATAGTGAAATTACTTGATAGCTTTATACTTTCTTGAATATCATTAAAGTTGTTCTTCACTTTTTTCATAGATACGATAGATTTAGGTTCTCAAACATAAATCTTCGTGTTATATTGAGAGATCTGGGATCAACAGAACTCATTCGGGAGGGCTTGGTGGTCTTAAGAATGGTTTGGGTGCGGGCTGAATAAAGAATACGACTAGAATTTAATTCATGTTCATGCTAACAGAAGAGCGGATCTAATACCAAGATTGGGAAAGAAGTGCAACAAGTACTTTATGAATTTGGGGATTTGATGCCCCACGAGGGAGTTGCCAAGTGCCCCCTAGGAGGTTAGTCTACCACAAGATCAAGTTGGAGCCTGGAGCCAAGGCCCCTTAACTTACTTAGAGCGGGGCTGGGTTTAGCAGATGGCCCCCCCAACTAGCATCTATTAGTTAAGGGGCTTGGTTGAACTCAGGAAATAATTTAAGGAAGTCATTTTTTCCTATTTATATTCCAGCCTCCAAGGCTCTTTTTCCCTATCTTGCTGGAGAAAAGGTTGGGGAGCCCTTGTTTTATTCCAGAAAAAGCGGGAGCCTTGGGCATTGATTATTGGGCGCTCAACAAGGTAACCTAACCATCAAGAACAAGTAATCACTTTGATTGCAAATGCATATCCTTTCCCCTTCTCGTCTTTTGTCTACATTGGAATCTATTGTGAAAGATAAAAAAGATTTTCAGGTGTCATCCTTTCTTCACTCGCCCATTATAGACAAGACTGGGAAAGATTGGTCGTCTAAGGAAGGAATACCAACTATTGATTTTAGAGCTCCCGTCTTATTCAATTTTTTTTAGATGAATTTGACCGATCTTTTGAAGAACAGTTTCGAAAAATGCCACACGCTCGTTATGATTTATGAAATTTTCATTCCTCTTGGGATTGGAAAATGCAAGGAATTTCATGTACCCAAATGGAGTTATTGAATGGACTAGGTCTTGCTGGAAAGGTTTTCTGTTTAGTCCCGGGGGCGACCCAGTTACTTGTATTGGGGCCTTCATATCTGTGGACGATAATGGCTTTATTCAAATTATTGAACCCAATTATCTGGAATAGTTTTTTTATAAGGGCTTAGTTACGTTTTCTTATTCAAATATTGTGGAGTCCAGATTTCATACAAATCTTGATATGATCTTCATAGATTGATATGAACACTAAGAATGATGTAAGTAATGATTAGGAGAGAGAGAGAATTACATCAGCCAAATCTTGATTTCAGTGTTAATGACAAAAGCTCTAATTACAATTACAAGGAAATTCCTATTTATACTAGGAAAGTAAAAACTAAAATATTACAAGTAAAACTATTCTAAGGAGAAACTTGAATACAACTTTTAAGCTCTAATCTTGAACCCAACATTCTCYCCCTTTGGATTCAAGTTTGGACTCTTGTGAATTTCGTATTGCGCAGTCCAAGTATCTTCTCCAACGTTTGATCAGTTTCTCCGCGTTTGTATAAGATTTCATATCTTTTGATTTTGATTGGTACAAGTGTTTAAATTCTTTGATCGGTTTAATAAGTTTGACTTTTTGATCGGTGTAATAAGTTTGACTTGTTGATCGATTCATCTTTGACTTTATACCTTGTGCGATTTATACTTGTGCGGTTTATGTTCATATGTTRACCGGATTTCTAATCCGGATAACGTGTTAATTTTGTCCATCTCTTTGACCGGACTTGTAAACAGGACAACGTGTGCGGATTGCTAATCCGGACAAATATTTTTGTGCTTATTTTTCTAAGTGTTGAATGTGTGCTTATTACAGTTTACTTTTTATTAGATATATTTTTGTAAACTGATCTTTTAAATTCAAACTTTGAACTCCAGACGATCCTAATTTTCATACAAACTACAAAGATGAGTTCAAAAGAAGCGATGGCTATTGGTACTGATACCAAGCCACCAGTACTTTTTAGAGGAGATTACAATCAATGGAGAGATAGATTCTTGAATTTTATTGAAAGATTGAAAGAAGGAGAACAGATCATGGAATCTCTATTAAAAGGTCCAGCTGAATTCTTTGTAGAGTCAGATTCTGATAATGTACTTGGCGTTCCTGCATAGATAGTACGTAAAACAAAAGATCAATATGATCCTCAACAAAAAGAGAGAGCACATGCTGACGTGCTTTGCAAATCGTACATGATGCAAGCACTGACCAATGATATMTATACCAGTATTGATAGCTACAAATCATCAGGTCACAGCATGTGGATTCAAATAGAGAAAATGATGATGGGCTCTAAAGTTGGAACTCAACTGAAGATCACTAACTGCATTTCTACGTATGAGGAATTCAAGGCTAGAGAGGGAGAAAGCCTTGATGATGTGTATAACCGTCTTGYCAGGCTGCTGAATGAGCTTATGAAGAACAGTATCTCCAAAACTACTATCGAGATAAATGTTAAGTTCCTTAACAATCTTTAACCAGAGTGGAAAACATTTGCAAATAATATCAGATTCAACAAACAGTTATCTGATATTAATGTACATGAAATATATGAAACTCTGAAGCAGAATTGTTAGGACTGAGAAATCAGTATTAATTGTATTCGTCTTGAAAGTTTATAAATAGTCTATAATTGTAAAAGTCAGCGTGTTTGACTTTTCTTATAGAAGTTTGACTTTGACTTTGTTTAGTTAGTTTGACCATATAAATAGTGGTTAGTGTTTGTAATTAGTGAGAGGAGCTCATTTRTAATAAATCATACGTATTGAGAGGTTTGACTGAAATTGTAAGGATTGACTTTCTCTCTCAATATTCATATGAATGTTCTTAATGCAATATCAAGATTCTGCCATTGTTATGAACTATTATGAAGATTGATCAGTAAATTTGGACTCACAATTGGTATCAGAGCAGGATGCAATAAATCAGAGGTTAAAAGAAATCAGATAAGTGAATTTTTTTCTGAATTTTTTGTGTTCTTCGTGTTCTTGATTTTTTTTTATTTTGATCCGATTTTTTCATCAAACTTGTGTTTTTATGTTATAAAAATGATCATAATGCTCGAAATTGATTTGTGAATCTTAGTTATTCACAAAATTTTGTGATTTGATCAACTTAAATCAAGATTTAATCGGTTTTTAGGGTTTTAAATTTAAATTTAGGGTTTTTTTCGTGTTCTTGAATTTGTTCGTAATCAGTGTTTTTGATCCATTTTTTTAAAAAAAAATTTAGTTTTTGTGTTTTTGTTAAGTTTTGATCTGTTTTTAATATTTTTTTTGGTGTGTTAAACCGTCCAATGTTCACCCGGTTTAAATTCTTAGATTTTTTTTCTTTGGGCTTCAAAATTTTTGACCCATTAAAAGGTTGACCGGATAAAGAGTCCTCTTACAGCCTCCTTCATCGCACTGCTCATCGGACTCATCTTCATCTACACCGCACGAAGCTTGAGCGGAGAAGAGAGAAACCGGAGAAGCCTTACCCGAATTGTTCTCCGGTTTGATTCATGATTTTGAGACTAAGGCTAAATCGCACAAAGCTTAACCGGATTCAAGGTAAACCGGAGAAGCCTTGACCGGTGTTCACGTAAACTGGTCACTTCTTGACCGGATTAGTGCTCTGATTCGTTCAACAAGTAAGTCCATCTCAGGTGTGCATAGAGCTGTCTGGATTTCTAATCCGCTTAATTCTATTTACCCAGATTCTGAATTGTTCACTGCTTCTTGATTCAATTTGAGTTTTATCTCCCAAGGGATTGTAAATCATTTCAGGTTTAGGGTTGATTTTTTGAACGAACTTTGATTTTACTTGAGCGGTTTAGGTTTAGCTTTGAGCAGATTCGTATATCTCTCATTGTAAATCGAACTCAGCTTCAATTTGTTCATCTGAGTTTTTTTTTGCTATTTGTTCGAAAATCACATCATCTAATATTCTTGATTTTGCGAACCTATCTGATTGATTACTGTTGGTGTATGAAATTGTTGTGTTTGTGTTTTAATAGTAAACTGTTTTGAAGCATTGCAAGGTTGCTACTTGTTAAAGCTGTTTAAGACAACAACAGCTCTGTTCATAAATTTYTGTTTATTCATTGCTAATTGATTATGTTTCTTGCTTCTTCTAACAGAGAAGTGTAGAGGCATTACATTTGTGACTGAGTGTTGTATGTCTTGAGGATTYRTTCACCYARAATCATGTTTTGTATGTGCAATTAGCTTAGATTCTGTTCATTCGGTTAAGCCAATTTTACATTCAAGAAATTTAGAACAAGCAACCAGATTCCGTTTCTTCTTAATTGATCACAGCCTTAGACACATTCTAGCTACACAGGTACATTTTTCTAAATTTGCGCTTGTTGCTGTTGGTCCTAGATTCCAGTGTTGCATTGTCCAAATTATCTGTGTTTGGGAACTTGAGGACTGGAATAGAATTAGCCATAAATGCAACAGTGGACAGTTCAGTCCTCTGTTTATGATTTTGGACAGCAAGGTTAGGTACTTTTGTTGAGTAATTGGTTGATTGTTGGTTATCTTGGTTAAATTGAGAAGGATTTGCAGGTTGTGTATTTGGACAGCTTTATATACAACAGTTTATGTGTT
>NW_020203117.1:0-1764 GCF_001531365.2 Cynara cardunculus var. scolymus | reverse complement strand
ACAGCAGTTTAATTGCATGATTAAGACTTAGTTTAACAGCAAGATTGTTGAATTAATTCTTAGTTTTGTAAGGAGACTTGAACAGATTTAGATTTATATGCTGTGACAGCTTCTTTTCTTGTAACAGACTCCAACACAGTTCTTTGTTTACTGTTTGTGCACTGGAACAGCAGACCGAGTGGGTAAGAAACATACCAATTTCACTCAACTATTGGTTCATTGTGATAAACAGCAGCTCAAGTGCGAGAGCAGCAACTGTGGACATCCTCACAACTCATTGTCTACCTTCTGCCATGTCTGATGACCTCAAGACATAGGAGACTGTTTTGATAACAGCAACAAGAACAGACAGCAGCAGCTGTTCATAGCTTGGAACATGTTAAACTCTGTTGGTGTGGAGACTGCAGTAGCAGCAACACAGTTTTTTTTTAAAAACTGTTGTAACAGCAGCAGCAGGTTGAAGCAGCAGCAGCGGGTAGCAACTACATTTTGATAGCAAGACTAAACAGCAGGTCCACAGGTTCTTAACAGCAGCCCAAAACAGCAGCCAGTGTGCAGTGAGGGAAGTTTGCAAGATAGCAGGTTTAGGTATCTTGGAGCAGTGATTGGTTTAAGCATCAAGTTGTGATCGGTTTAAGTCTCAAGCTGTGACAAGTTTAAGATTCAAACAGTGATTGTCAGCTTCTTTGTAGCTATACAGCAGCCCAAGTGGATTTTGAAGCATATTTGTAGCAGTTTGTTCTGTTTTTGGCTTTAAAATCTGTGTTTCAAATCTGAAACAACAACAAGAAAAGATAGCAGCAGATGTTGGTTTATTTTTATGATTCACCTGTTTGGTTAATCATTTTGACAGCCTTTATGGGATCTGATTTGCTTGCAACTATTTGACTTTGCTGGTCTGATTTGGACAGGTTCATATCCACTGTTTATGCAGATTTTGTTACTACATTTGGTGCTGTTGAAGTTGTTTATGCAGGTACATCAAAGTACATTTTGGAAGGCTTTCAGGCATAGAAAGTATTGGTTTTGGATAGGTTTAGCAGATTTGAAAGCCTACTGAATTGGCTTTGCTTTCTGAAATTAAGATCAAGTCACAGTAGCCCAAGTGAAGCAACTGATAAGTGAAGCATACAAGTGGATATTTGGATAGAATTTCATGTGCAGATGGAATATTTTTTAGTTCTACATCTGTATTGTAAAGCGTTGCTCTTGTGATTGGTTTGGACTACTCAGTTTTTGGACTTGGTTTATTGTCTTGGACTGTTTTTGGTTTTTTAGTTTGATTGTGTTTAGATTTTCTTTTGGATCATTGTATATTTGTTTTTGTGTGTGTTTTCAGTGTTTGTGTTCTTTCTATTCTTTTTTAGCTTAACTATTCATATTTCTTTTATCTGTTTTCACTGCATAGATCCTTAACTGATCAATATTTTTTAAAAATGGCAGATATTCTAAAGAAGGAAAATCAAGAATTGCGAGAGAAGATTGCTGAGTCAGAAAAGAGTTTTGTGACTCTTAGAGAGCATTCCAGAAATATATATTTTAAAAATTGTCTTAATGAGAATTATATCAAAACCTTAAAGAAGGAGAGTGAACAAATTTCGAAGGAATTTGAATTTAAGATTGAACAGATTGAAAATACTCGGAGTTCTGATCGAAAAAACTATGATGATGATTTGAATAGATTGACTAAGTCTAATTTAGAGTTGTCAACTAAACGTCAAATAGTTCGAGATGTACTAATTGCTGAGAGGAACTCTCCAAGGA
>NW_020203116.1:24808-26803 GCF_001531365.2 Cynara cardunculus var. scolymus | reverse complement strand
TAATAATAAAACAATTTATTTTTGGTTTAATATTATAAATTTTATAAAGATAATAATTAAGTATTCTGTTAGAATTTAATGATTATACTAATTATATTTTAGATTTTTTATATATAAAATGAGATGTTTATCTTGTATTTGATTGTGTTTATATGCAGTTAGTTACACGAATTCATATATGAGATGAAATCGGATATAGATAAAATCGTTTAGGGATGAACGGGTTTAAGAGTTTTTAAGAGTTTTAAAAGTTTTTAAGAGTTTTAGTCAAATGCTTTATAAGATAGTATAAATATATGTTAGTATTAAAGTCTTATTATAATTATTTTAAAAACTTAAAATAGTTTAATTCAAAAAGTTACTTTTTATAATTAATTAGTTATTTTAATTGATTAGATATTTATAGAAATCATTTGTGTAACACCTCATTCCACACATTGCATGTAACATATATTTCATATACAAGAAATACATGTTTGTACACCACATAGGTCCGTTAATACACGAATCTACCATTACATAATACATGGTCCAAAAATTCAAAATACAATTCTTGCACTAATCCAGTTTCATCTATCAAAACTATACATATCATCAACCATTCTTCATGCAGATAAACACATAGGAAAATTATCACATTTTCCCTTTTCCCTTACCTTTTGCATTTCCTGCAATACATGTTTTAAAATCACAAAACGAGGATTAGACCGAAAGGTCTAGTGAGTTACCCTATTTATGTTATCGTAGGATGAAAATCACCAAAACTTTAAAGGAAATCCGCCGGAAAATTGTTAATTCTTTTTTTTTAATTATTTAATTTTCCGCCGGAAATGACAAATTTTTTTAAAAAGATTATTTAATTATCCGCCGGAAATGGCAAATTTTTTTAAAAAGATTATTTAATTATCCGCCGGAAAATTGTTAATTTTTTTTTTAAATTTAACAATTTTCCGCCGGAAATCCGCCGGAAATGGTAAATTTTTTTAAAAAGATCATTTAATTTTTCGCCGGAAATCCGCCGGAAAATTGTTAATTCTTTTTTTTAATTATTTAATATTCCGCCGGAAATCCGCCGGAAATGGTAAATTTTTTAAAAAATATTATTTAATATTCCGCCGGAAATCCGCCGGAAAATTGTTTATTCTTTTTTTAAGAAAATGTTTTATTTGCCGCCGGAAATCCGCCGGAAATTATTATATTTTTTTTGGGAAAAGTCTATAAAAACCCATGGACTTTACTATTTGGAACAATTAAGTCCTTGGACAATTTTTTGAAACAAATAAATCCTTACACATTTTAAAACATGTTAAATAAGTCATTGGACTTTTTATAATATGTTAAATAAATCCTTATTCCTTCAAATTGTAACCTTTAACCTGAATAGAAGGTAACATTTGACTAATCATCTCCCTCTCTTGACCACCGGCTCCCTCCCTTCTCCTTCTCCCTCACATACCGTCGTCTCTCTCGCCCTCGTTGCCGCCGCACCACCCTCGTCGCCGCCGCACCACCCCGTCGCCACCCCTGTCTCCCAGGGGCAGATGGCCTAATGGGCCTTTAGGGGCCCTGGCCCTGTGCTTTTTTTGTCTAGTATCTTTGGTCCATATGCTTGAAGTATACACAAAAATTCAACCGGCCCCTCCACTCTCCAGTCCACTCTTGATCCAGCGACGACGTAGACGACAGCG
Organism: Cynara cardunculus var. scolymus; assembly: GCF_001531365.2. Lineage (NCBI taxonomy): Eukaryota > Viridiplantae > Streptophyta > Magnoliopsida > Asterales > Asteraceae > Cynara > Cynara cardunculus. The sequence goes on along the minus strand of NW_020203116.1, from coordinate 25,115 downwards.
AAAGCCGGAAGCGGACATCGACGAGAGTCATGAGTGACGAGACGACGAGTGACGAGACGACGAGTCGACGACGACAGGCAGGCCGCAGGCGGCAGCACCGCGGCAGCGACGACAAGCAGGCGGCAGCGAGCTCTCGACGACGGTAAGTCCTTCTGTAACCTAACCTGTTATGAATTTCCTACCAGCTGTAGAGTATAGAGATAAGTTATAAAATTAAACCATTGGTGATTGGACATTGGTCTGCACTTTTTGTTTTGAAATCAAAACCCTAAGATTAAGAAAAAAACAATATTGTGATACAGAACAA
>NW_020203116.1:21626-23973 GCF_001531365.2 Cynara cardunculus var. scolymus | reverse complement strand
ATAAGTTTGTCTTTCTGGGTCTTTTTAGCTCATAGTAATAGTATGGTCAACAACTAATGAAGAGGAGGTTTTTGAGGTGTAAATTTCTTACTGAAATTGTCTTGTTTGAGATTTAGAATTTGGTATTGTAGATGCTGAAATCATGGTAGTGTTTTTGTGGTTCATTGCTTTTATTTGTTCTTTTGATTCTTGTTGATGGGAAATGGTTTTTCTATGGCTAGAATGGTTACATCAAAACCTATCAAGAATAGCTTAATTGGTAAGGCCTTGAGAGTTTGTTTTCTGTACATTGGACACCACACAAGATGCTGAGCACAAGATGCTGAGCACAAGATGTTGAGCACAAGATGCTGAGCACAAGATGTTGAGCACAAGATGCTGAGCAAAAGATGCTGAGCACTTTGCTTCATGGATATATTGAAATAAAGTTTGATGTAACCGGTTTTGGATTATTCGATTTGATAATCAGTTAACCTGAAACTTTTACATTAAACAAAACCAAACAAATTGGGGGTCTTCACTCACTTATGTTTATGTGCCATCAATAACTTTATTTTATTAACTAACTGAAATGACATCTTAGCCATTTCTTAGGAGAGGTGAAGTAATTGATGGAAGTATCTAGCTCTGGAGTTCAAGAGAATGAGAGGTTTGGCTGCAACAGTAAATTATGGTTCTTCTGTTACATTGATGCTTTTGTGTTCTCTCAAGAGTAGGCAAGGCAAGAAGAGTGACTATCATCTTTGTTTCAATTTTGTTTTTCATTTTTGTTGATTGTAAATTTAATTTGTAAAGTCATTTGAATCAAATAACTATTAAAGCAAGTTGTTTAATTGAGATATCTTTTACCTTTCAACATTTGCATTGAACACACTTTGTCAAATTATTTAAAATTGGTTGAACTGTGAAAAATGTTTAGTATGGGAAACACTTGGGAGCATTTGGTAAACAACCCATTAGTGGATGATTATTTTATGAAGGTTTGCTTAATTGAAAAGTATTTCCCTAATATCATAAAGTGCAATGTTGATAAAATGTTAAGAGAAAGTTGATGAATGTCATTATGTAATTTCTAGAAGACATGGTTTATTTCTTGTATTTGTTCTTTAAGCTTTTTTCATTCGTAATATTCTATCAAAAGTACTTGAATTTTTACAACGATCTCATATTCATGCAAAAAAAAGTTATTCATATTGTATAGTTAAATTTTGAAATCCGCAGCATTGCGCGGGTAAACAACTAGTGTTGGTTTAACTTTTGGTAAAATTATGCTCAAAATTTGTATGCAGATTATTATGCTTCGGATACAACTTTTGTATGTTTTGTGAAAAGTAATGAGAATGATATATTTGTTTTTTTTTATATAAATGTAAGTATTTTTTTCGTTCAAAAAATGTGTAAGGACTTGATCGTTCAAAATATTAAAGTTCATTGGTTTTTTCGGACTTTTTCTACTAACAAAATGTATTTAACATATTTTAGAAAGTCCAAGGATTTATTTAACAAGTTTTGTAATGTCCAATGACTTATTTAACAGGTTCTAGAATGTTCAAGAATTTATTTGTTTCAAAAAATTGTCCAAGAACTTAATCGTTCCAAACAGTAAAGTCCATTGGGTTTTTTTGGATTTCCCTTTTTTTTAAAATATTTATTTATCTGCCGAAAATCCGCCAGAAAATTGTTAATTATTTTTTTAAAGAAAAAATTAAAATATCCGCCAGAAATCCGCCGGTAAAATGTTGTAATTAGATGTAAATTCAAGATTAAACTGAGTATTTAAGAAATCCGCCGGAAATCCTTGGTGGTCAATGAAATGTTGACTTTTTTTGTGTCCGCCGCGGATTTAGTCCGCCGGAAATGGTCAGTTTTCTAGTAGTGATACCAATACCTTTCACTTTTCAAGCGAAATTCTCTGCTTGCAAACAACACATCAAACCAAAATAGATTTGTACTTAACCAGGTATATTATAGTGCCACTTTTTAAACCTTTCAGATTAAATAAGGTTTATTCAAAGTTYCAGGGCAAACCTGTTATCTCTTCCTTAATAACATCCAGACTATGATTTCCAATAAGAACCCTGATCCTAAACCTTTAAATCACAAAGAAATAAAGATTCCAGACCACGATAATCTTAAGGGATATAATAGTAAGAGTTATATTACATAGTACACATACAAATATCACCCTTATATCCAAATGTACACCTCTCCTTTGATCATTTCAACCGAAAAATGCTACATATCATGGTAATATGAAAAGGTTGTTTTTTTATAATACGTAAAGATCTGATAATATTATTATTATATTGAATTTATATGTAGTTTGGTAATATAAAAAGGTTTTTTT
>NW_020203116.1:16670-21619 GCF_001531365.2 Cynara cardunculus var. scolymus | reverse complement strand
AGGTGATTTTGTGATGTTAAAAGTTTCACCATGGAATGGTGTTATCAGATTTGGGAAGAAAGGAAAGATCAGTCCAAGGTATGTAGGGCCGTTCAGAATATGTAAACGAATTGGGCCAGTAGCATACGAATTAGAGCTACCAGAAGAGTTGAGTCTGATTCACAACACTTTTCATGTGTCGAATCTGCGAAAAAATGTTTGGCCGATCCAAGTTTAGCTATATCGATGCTAGAGATTCAATTAGACAGTAAATTGAACTTTGTGGAAACACCAGAAGCTGTAACTGACAGAAAGATCAGGGTGTTGAGAAACAAAGAAATAAGTCTGGTTAAAGTACAGTGGAAGTTTCACAAAGGACCAGAGGCGACCTGGGAGTTAGAGTCAAAAATGAGAATTGAATACCCGTGGCTTTTTGATTAAAGGAATTCCGGGACGGAATTCTTTTGAGGGATGAATAATGTGATAATCAGATCTTGATTATTACTCAAGGTAATTTATACGTGAATATTTGACTAAATGGTTACATGATAGCATGATAATTTGATACGTGCTAGTATGTGTAGATTGTAAATTTTGTGGAAGTATATATATATATATATATACTTATTTGATGGATATATATATATATATATATATGATATAATTGTGTGCATGGGTGTGCACATGGGCAAGGAAGGGGGGGGGGAGGCGGTTAGCCGACCTTTCCCCATTTGGTAAGTACAAAAGGGGAGTTACCCCTTCATTTTGACTTCTTCTTGCCACTTTGAGAGAATTTGAAGAGGGAGTTATAGTGTTGTCCGGATTGCATATTAGAGGAAGATTTCAAGTGTTGGATTTCAAAAGAAATTGATTTCTAGTATTTTAGATTCAAAAGCTTTACAAGGTGAGTGGTTTCTAAACCTTTTTGTATTAAATCTTACTGGTTTCAATTACATGCTTCGTATTATTCATATTTAAAGAGAACATGTTTATTTTTGTCTAAGTGTTTATCCGGACAAGCCTTAGGCGGTTTAGTGAGCGGATTAGTTTAAACCGGACAAGCCTTGAGCGGCTTAGTGACCGGATTAGTTTAAACCGGACAAGCCTTGAGCGGCTTAGTGACCGGATTAGTCTTAAACCGGACGAACCTTGAGCGGTTTGTTGACCGGAGTTGGTTAAACCGGTTAAGTGATAAGCGGTTTAGTCTTAAACCGGACGAGTCTTGAACGGATTGATGAGCGGTTTAGTCTTAAACCAGGTAAGTCTTGAACGGACTATTGACCGGATTTGTTATCCGCTCAATATGAATTATTATTCTAAGTGTTGTAAACCGGATGGTTGTTGACCGGATTAGTTGACCGGACTTGTAAAAGCGGGTTGTCATTGACCGGACTTGTTATCCGGATAGATTTTATGTTGAAAATTTTATAAGTTTTTAAAATGTTTATTTATTTATTTATTTATGATTCATAAAAATGGTTATCTTTTAAAATAAATGTTCCTACCAATCGTGGTGACGTAAGTCTGTTTTGGTATGGAATGAGTTTTTAATAAATGTTCCTACCAATCGTGGTGACGTAAGTCTGTTTTGGTATGGAATGAGTTTTTGATAAATGTTCCTACCAAACTTGGTGACGTAAGTCTGTTTTGGTATTGGAACGGGATTTTGGAAAATGTTTCTACCAAGCGTGGTGACGTAAGTCTGTTTTGGTATGAAACCATATTTTGAAACCTTCCTACCAAGCGTGGTGACATAAGTCTGTTTTGGTATGGAAGTGAGTTTTAAAAGGTAGTTCCTCCAGACGTGGTGACTTATGTCTGTTCTGGTTTGGAACTGGGAATGAGTACTTTCAGACGTGGTGACTTATGTCTGTTCTGATAAGTAGCTCTGTTTAATTGGAGGAATAAGGGTGACATATCAAGGAGATGTGTACTTGGAATAAGGGTGACATTGTCATATGGGGATGTTATTACTATAACTCTTATTATTATTACTAAATTGGATTTAATAACTTTAAATCATCATTTCTTTGTGACCTGATGAATTAAAGATATTATTCCTGTTTAGAAGTGATAATTTAGATGTTATTGAGAATGGGAAAATAGTTTGTCATATCAGGCAAGTTTTGCCTTAAATCTTTCCTGTTAAAGGAATGATGTTTTAATTCAAAAAGTTTTGATATTGAGAATGTTGGATCTCTGTTTAGAGATATTTTAAATATATATATATTTCAAACTCCAAAGAGTAACTCTTCTCAAAATCTTGCTGATGTAATAAAAATGAATATCACATACAAAAACTCATTGCTTCACGACGTATACATTATTGTTTCCCAAATGCAATGTTATTTTACACTAAGAAACAGGAAATATTATTTGATTGTCTTAATTACACGTTGTTGTTTTACAAAATAAAACAAATTCAACTTTCTCATGTTTCATAACAAATTATTGTATATAAAAAAGAATCAGTCGCTCTCGCCCCTATTCTCTTTTAATAACTCAATTCCATTTGCACCCGTCTYTTTGGGGATCCATTACATAACTTTTTCTTTTTCATTACTTTCATGATTTAGTGTAATATTTAATTCATGATGTATATAAAAATAAGATGGTAAATCATTTGTAATTTACATTGTAATCAGATACGATTATTGAATATACTAAAAGCATGGATGGACTGGCGATTTTACATGTGTTTTTACACATAAAATCAAATCAGAAAAGGATTTTTAATTTCTAGTGTTATATTATTTGGTTTTTCTTGTGTTACAGTGGGTTTGGGCATATATGTATATGCATAAAGCTCGCTAGCTGCCATCTTCATCTTCATCAACTATCTACTRTTTCTTTTGAAATCACCATGACAAACAACGCTCCACCCAAAACCCACGTCGCCTTCCTTCCAAGCCCCGGAAATGGTCACATCACTCCTCTTTTCGAGCTTGCTCTCCGACTTGTATCTCAACACAACTTGCAGGTCACTTTTCTGGTCATCACCACCGGCGCCACCCTYGCCCAACACAACTACTTCAATGCCTTCAAACCACATCCCCACCTCCATCTCCTCCACCTTCCGCCTGCTGGTATGTCCGCTTTCCTTTTGGATGACATGACCGCCGTCGCCCGCCTCTCCGTTGTAGTCCGAGAGTCCATCCGCCCGCTTCGCTCCATCTTATCCGGAATGAACCTCAAAGCTTTCATCGTCGACATCTTCTGCACCGACGCAATTGAGCCATGTAAAGAGCTATCCGTTCCGGTTTATTCGTTTTTCACGGCGTCWGCCGCCCTTATGGCGCTCTCATTGTATCTTCCGACGATGGATATGGAGGTGGAGGGTGAATTTGTGGATCTACCTGAACCTGTCAAGGTTCCTGGTTGTGATCCGATCCGTACCCAAGATTTAYTGGACCAAATCCGTAACAGAAAGATCGACGAGTATAAATGGTACTTGTTTCATGTCAGCAGGTTATCCATGGCTGCCGGAATATTCGTCAACATATGGGACGACATAGAACCGGTCACCCTGAAAGCACTGAAACACGAAAAGTTCTTCCTTAACCTTCCTACTCCGCCGGTCTACGCCATCGGACCACTCACCAAACAGATTGAACCGGCTTYGGATGGTCAGGATAAAGAAATAATGGCATGGCTTGACGAACAACCTAAAGACTCGGTTCTCTTTGTTGCACTGGGTGGTGGTGGGACGGTACCAAGTGAGCAACTCACTGAGTTGGCTTGGGGTTTAGAACTGAGTCAGCAACGGTTCATTCTGGTGGTGCGAAAGCCGAGTGACACCTCTGATGCTGCGTTTTTCAACGCCGGGAGTGACTCAGATGACCCGAGGGGGTACTTGCCGGACGGGTTTCTGGAAAGGACAAAGGGAGTGGGGCTGACGGTGTGTTCATGGGCACCGCAGGTGGCGGTACTGAACCACCCATCCACCGGAGCATTTGTGTCTCATTGTGGGTGGAACTCGACGCTGGAGAGCATTAAACATGGTGTGCCGATGATTGGATGGCCGTTGTATGCAGAGCAGAGGATGAATGCGAGTATGTTAAGCAATGAGGTAGGRGTGGCGGTGAAGATGGCGGTGGTGGGGGAAGGCGGAGAGACGGTGATGGTGGGGAGAGATGAGATAGCGAAGGTGGTAAGGATGGTTATGAAGGGTGAGGAAGGTAAGAAGATTAGGAAGAGGGCTAGAGAACTGGAAGAGAGTGGAAAGGAGACACTGAGTTGTGGTGGGTCGTCTTACGAGACACTCGCCCGAGTTGTTGAGTCATGGAAATCGGAGAGTTGATATCAACCGTGCATGCAGAACTCGTATGGTTGGTATTGATCGACGGCTTCTGCAAAAGAAATCAGTCATGTGTCTTCATTTGTAATAAATGAGAAAAGCAATGAATTTTTACATTTTGAGTTATTAAGAAGTCGTTTTCAAATGTTTATGAGATAATTTTTTACTAAATTATTTATCTTATCGATAAATGTTTACTAGATAATAATTAATTTATCTTATCGATAAATATTTACTAGATAATAAGTTTAAACAAATAAATAATCAGACTTTGTCACAATTATGACATATCTTTATGACCTAGAAAAATGATCTGTAACCTACGTACCATGTAAAATCAGATTTAAAGAAAAATAAGCTAAACAACCAAATGTGAAATAGTAAATCCACTAAACCCTAACCTCAGTCGTCGCCCATGGTATTCTATGCCACCGTTGCAAAACGAAGATGTGRAACCTACGGTTTTCTTGAATGGAATGAGCCCCATAAGCCACTTGTAGTTGCGGAAAAGTTTGCAGCAGAACTAGCATTTCGGGTATCGGAAAGATGGAGGACCAGATGTTCCTATTGGTTTCGAAAGTTGACGTTCCGAAACCCAAAGAAGGCACCAAAGTTGGTCCATGAGGTTCCAGAACGTTACCAAAGCTAAAATTTTCTTCTCAAATTTATTTCT
>NW_020203116.1:11870-16069 GCF_001531365.2 Cynara cardunculus var. scolymus | reverse complement strand
TAGTAATGTCTCTTATATATGTCATGTTCCATAAACTTTTAATCTTAACATCTTATAAAATTTAAATATTTTCATCAATTGTTTGACTTATATATCTTTCATTGGGGTTCCATCGCACTACAAGATTCTATTTATGTACTCAAACAATCATTTGTTGATCTTGCATATTATATGTTTAATTCATTATTTATTTTTATTAGATCTCAATGAATCATCTTTTCTTTCATCTTCTTATTGATCCTTATTTGTCTACTTGTTTAGAAAACCTTGATAATCTTCTTTATTATTGATCTCTCATTGACCCTCACGATTACTTCATTCACACATTCTCTTTTTGTATCAAAATAATACATATTTCTTGTTATGAACTAAAAAATTCTTATTTTTTATAAAAATTTATCAACCATAGTTTTATACTTTTGGTTTCAAATTACCTAATAAGATGTACGTAAATTTAAGTAACCACAAAAGTGATGCCTGATTGGTTTGAGCTTGACTCCAAAGATCAAAAGTGCTTGGAGGTCTCAGGTTCAAATCAAAGAAGGAACACAAATCCCCTTGTGGCCATGGAGGTTCAATTGCGGTGACTCCGGGCTATCTGCAAAGCAGGTGGTTGCCATGTGATTAGTCGGTTCGCATAGCGGGTTGAATAATCAGGTTAATCAATAAAAAATTAAGCACTCTCTTATATATCTATAATAAGATAAATAAGATTTCTTTCCTCAGTAAATTATTAGCATTTCTTGTACTCAATTTTATACTAATGAAAGACATTTATTGAAAAAAAAAATCGTACTTACCGAGAGTCACTACAAGAAAAGTAAGCTTTGACGATGCGCCTTTTAGCGATGACATGTGTCCACCATAAGTTATAACGACGACATGTTGGTATATATTTTTTCTGATGATAAATGGACTTTTAGCGACGACAAAAGTCGTTGCTACAAGTCTTGTTTCTTGCAGTGGACCATGTTTTTATGTTCGCCCAGGGTCCATAAAATATCAGGAACGGACCCGTTTATAGGAAGGAGTACACCTAACTATACAAAATAGACAAGAGTCTGGCACAAGTTAACAACCTACATCGAGAGCCTAACTAACTGAATATTAACTTCATAAATAGACCGCATTACCCCTTTACGTATCAACCGTAATAAAGACAATGAAAAAGGTATAATGAGAAATTGAAAACGATATTCTAATGTCTATGTCACTTCTTAACTAAGGTCACGATGAACGAGAAAAATAAATAAGAATAAATTATGAAATTCGTCCAAATGATATTTAAAAACAGATAAAAAATTAAGCAATAAACGAGTTGATAATTAATCTATTAAGTTCTTTGACAACCTTTTCATAATTTTCTAAAAATAAATAAAAAATGAAATAATAAAGGTATCGGTCGATAAACCATCAGTAATTTATTAAATTTTCCGACAATTTTTTAAAATAAAATAAAAAATAAAATAATAAAGATATCAATAAATGAATAAAGTTGTAACTATTTGGTGTTGTCATTTTCTGGATGATATTTTCTATTTTAATTAATAACTATTAAGTAGAAAATTTTATTTTATTGGATGGATGTTATTTTAACTTTTCTGGACCCACTCATTTTTGTTATGTTGGATCTAGGTGTAAAAAACATCTACCGTCAAAAACTTGTTCAACTAGAATAAATCACGTTGTTTTTATGGTTTGGATGTTCTTATGGTATATGATCGTATCTGAAACACAGTCAAACTCATAGTCATCTCTGCAAGCATTCTCAAAGTCGGCTCTTGATATTGCATTTTATTCGATAGAGCACCCGCCAATTGATGCGAGCATCCTTGGTGTGACGTTTCCATGAAAAACACCGCACACTTTTCCAGAATGTTGGATGGCCTCGTAAGTAAACACCGTACGATAGTGGCATAGCCATATAGAGTATTTGGTTTCCTTAATTTTCTTTTAACCATAAAATCTTTTTCACATATAGTTAGTTTTGGTGTTGCATGTCTTTCGACAAATAAGAATTGGTCAGATACGTGAAAGTTAACCTACCCTAGGGTTATGTGAACAAAAAGTCAAGGTTCTCAACCATCTGAAGCATGAGTGCATTACGGTCCAAGGCCGTCCTTGAGCCTGTTAAATATGGTATTCAGAACAGGGCCCCCAATATTTTGGGGCCCAAATTTTCACAGCCCATATGTATAACCCTGTAGCCGGCTAAGCTCCATCCTGATTGGATTTAGCGATTCGATTTCATACGGCCATGGACTGTACGCCAGGACCAGAACTCGTCGCCTCGTGCCCTCGACCCTCGTTGCCTCGATCTCCCTTCTCCTCTCTACCGTTCCTTCCGCGATTGTCGATTGATTTATTCAAAATGGCTAATGATTCGGTTTCAGAATCTTCGGATATGCAACGTCAACTAGAATAACGGTCAGATTTTAGATTATTTTTGTTAAGTATACTGTATAAATACATGTTTAGATCGATTTGTTGATTACTCGTTATCTGATTATATTCACTGTTCTTAAATTTTATTATCTCAACGAAACGATTTGGTCGATTACTCAAATCTTGATTGTTTTTTTTGTTGATTTTATCTCATCATCTGTCATCTGGGTTAGACCTAATTCCTAAATCCTAAATCGATTACCTGTTGGTCTTGGTAACTTCGTTGGACACTTGGACTGTTGGTGAGGATTGAGGAAGTAGGTGGTCGATTTTAACCTAATTCCTAAATCCTAAAGGTGAGATAAAGTATCCTCCTAAAGTCTTAAGTTCTTTGTCTGTATACACATTACACAGAACATATGATTAATTGATTATGATTTATTGATTTATGTCTGTATTTAGTTCTCTGTATACACAAATTCAGTTCTTTGTCTGTGTGTCATGACTGTAGTGTTTGGAATGATGGAATTGCATAAGATTTAGGTTAATAGGTTCCCATTTTCTCTTTTCTTCAATTTATATTTAGCCATTTAGCCTTTTATTGCTTGTTCACTGTTAAGAATCACAAGTGTAAGAAAAAACTGAAAACTTGTTCACTTGTTTTAGGTTCATCTTCTTATTTGTTTAGGTTTGGTTCAAATTGTCCAAACTTCAGTCTTCAGATTGTTTAGGAATTAAGTTCAAATGATCAAATTCTTATTTCTTATTTCTAAATATATGTCAATATGTACATGTGTCTATCTCTTGCAGTGCGATCAAAATCTTTTGGGACTGGGACTTGGGAGGACCAAACATCAATAGCCAGCAATAGTACTATCATCCTCACTCATGTTGTTTTGTTTCTTATCTTTTTTTCTTTTACTTATTTCAGTTCTAATATGTCTTCTAGGGTTAGAAAATATGATTCTGGATGTCAAAAACGTAAAAAAAAGAAAAGAATTGAAGAGATAATTCAATCTCAAAAGGGATCTCTTGATAAATTTGTCATAAAAGAAGGTCCGTCTTCTCTTGACAATGAACATATTGATATTAATTTGGATGATGCTTATGTTGATGCTAATGAAAATCCTAACATGGTGAATTTAGTTAGCACTTTAAATGACTCTCATGAGGATTTAACTATAAATATTGATACTAATAATACTTCTAATGATGGTCCTGATGTTATTGCTAATAATGTTTCTAATGATGTTTCTGATGTTAATGCTAATAATGCTTCTAATGATGGTCCTGATGCTACTGATGGTGATGATGTTTTTGTTCATTTTGATATATTTGATCCAAGAAATTGGGATGCATTAGATTCTAAAATGATTGATATGTTAGTTGCTAAGGGTCCTAAAAGAGATTTGTCTATTCAGAAAGGTCCTAAAGATAAATTGTCTAAACGCTTTTCTGCCACATGGTATACTAGAATTTTATCAAATGGAGAGAAATGTGATAGAGATTGGCTTGTATATTCAGTAGAGCTTGATAAGGTATTTTGTTTTGTGGTAAAATCTTTAAAAAAGGACATGTAAAAGGTCAGTTAACAAATGATGAATTTGGGGATTGGTCACACCTTAGCACTAGACTTAAGGAGCATGAAACAAGTATAGATCATGTAATGAATATGAAAACTTGGTATGTTTGCGGCTAAGACTTCAAAAGAATCAAAGCATTGACAAAGTTGTTCAAACCCAAATAGAAAAAGAAAAAAATCATTGGAAAAAAGTTTTGATAAGAGTTGTTTCTATTGTAAAATTTCTTGCAAA
>NW_020203116.1:9245-10895 GCF_001531365.2 Cynara cardunculus var. scolymus | reverse complement strand
TTGCTATTGATCAAGTTAAGGGACTGATTTCTTATTTTAAGGGATATAGAGAAACAGGATTTTTAGATGCTATAGAATCAACAAAAATGATTGCCACTGAATTGGATATTGATCCGTTGTTTCCTCAGAGACGTGAAATTCGAAGAAAAAAACATTTTGATGAAAATCCATGTGATGCATCTGAAATGAATTCACAATCAACGGAGGAGTCATTTAGAGTTAATTATTTCTTATGTGTCGTTGATCATGCAATTGCTTCACTAAGTAGGAGATTCGAACAATACCAAGAATATGAATATGTCTTTGGGTTTTTGTTTACATCTGATAAGTTGTGTTCTTTGGATGATACATGTTTAAAGTCTTCTTGTACTAATTTTGAAAATACACTGAAGAAACAAGACCAATCTGATATAGATGGGAATGACTTATATGTTGAACTGAAGATACTTCAAGATCTTTTACCCACACAAAAGATGGGACATCTTGATATTTTAAAGTATTTGAAACATGTTGAATGCTTCCCTAATGCGATTATTGCTTATAGAGTTTTGTTGACTATTCCTGTAACCGTTGCATCTGCAGATATAAGTTTTTCAAAATTGAAGCTGTTGAAGTCTTATATGCGCTCCACAATGACACAAGAAAGGCTTAACGGACTTGCAATAATAGCACTTGAAAATGACTTTTTGGAGAAAGTTGATTATGAAGAGCTTATTGAAGATTTTGTTTCCAAGAATGTTAAAAGAATGATTTTATTCAAGTGAAGTTTACATGTTACATTGTTACTTTGTCTTCTTGTTTTTATTTGTAAGACTTTAAATATAATATGAACTTTTGTATTTAACTTTTATTCGTTTTGTCGTCCAATCTACTTATATTTTTTATAATAGTGTAACAGGGCCTCCAAAAAGATTGGGACGGCCCTGTTACGGTCCACATGTCACACCAAACCMAACTAAACGTACCTAGTAAATGAGTAATCTCATTCGTGGGAAGTTGMAATATACGTAGACCTCAAAGCATAGAGTAGTTCTTTCCATGAATAAATTTAGTATTAAATCGAGAATGGCATTGAAACTACATAGTYACATACCTTGTAAATTCATAATTAGTTCATTCCATGAGAACACACCATGACATCATGATCAATATACACAAGCTAAAAAAAAGAKATATGAAGCAGGAGATCCTACGTTAGGACTTCTTAGTGAACCATCAGGAAAGTTCTACCGTATGATCTCATGCATCATAAGGTGAACCAACTTATAAAGATATAAGTCCATCAATATCGGTCATATCAAACTTCTTTAAAGACCATTGTGAACTCCACACAAATCATATATTTATCTATGTAAAAAGCATCAAAGGAAAACCGATGAGAATCCGAAATACAATCATCAAACATATAACTTTAAAACGTGAACATAATTTTTTTATCTTCAATTATTGATTTTATATCCACATTTTTTTTATAAAAAACAATAATAACATTATCTTTATGTTTTTTTCTGCCAAGAAAGTCATAARAAACCGGTAGTCAACATGYYTTTTTTYTTAAATTATTGATTTCGTATTCATATTTTTAATGGTCAATCAATATCATTTATTAATATAAACTAATAATATATAGAGGGTGAGGATATATGCACT
>NW_020203116.1:7664-8940 GCF_001531365.2 Cynara cardunculus var. scolymus | reverse complement strand
AAAGATAAAATAATTTAATACAAAAAGATCATCAAAATAAGTTAATTGATAAATCAACAAATAAAGTACAAAAAGTTTGAAAATATTACAACTCAATCAAGTGAAATAAATTATGTAGTACGATACTAGATAACGGTTGCTTGTACTTATTTATTTGGGTCATGTACGRAGTAGCCCATAATGTTGCGCAACCATATTTGAAAGGAAACCAAAGATATTTTGATGTAATGATTATCGTTAACGTACCCCAATTATAAAAGCAACATGTTCATACCACGGCGGAGGACTAGATCGAAGTGGGAAGAATGTCAGACTACCTATAGTTATTAAAATATGTAGTATCATATTGTATCTTGAAACAATCAACAAGCCCGTTTCAAAAATATCCATCCAATGTTCATTTGGTGCAAATGAGTCCAGTTCAAAGAAGTTCAAGGAGTTATAAAGTTGATATCATAGTTCAATGTCATACATCTTGAGATAAAATTGTCTTGTACTCGAATAGATGGTCATTAATCTTCATGGCGACTGAGACAAACAGTTATCACTCGAAATCCACAGTTTCCATCGCCTTTTACATCTTGTACCTATGTGATGTAAAGATAGAATTTATTTAGAAATTGATTAATACATTGAGATAAAAAAAATTAACTTACATGAACTATGTTACATACCTGTACGATGTAAGAGTGAAAAATACTGGGAAATTGATCAATGTATGATGTGCATAATTTTTTTGGTCGAAGTACGAACTATATCTCGCTTGTTCATTGTTCGCTAAAATATCAAACTTCACAAATGTTGACGTGTCTAGACAACTATGCCTATGAGGTTCTTGAGTTGGTGGGGTCGACATTGAAAATCGTTTTTCCARCTAGCCATTAACAAGTTCGAAAWCGTAAGGAGAGAATGTTGAAATGGTTACTTGTGAATGAAAATACAAATTACACTTYCCYTTTTATGGATTATTTTCTGAAWTTTTAAAGTTACAGAAGGATTAATGATATATTCTATGAAAATAYAGATAAAATGAAAATTAAGARTTTGCATATGAATTTTTAAAGTTTTTATTCGATTTTTATAAGGATAAACTATAYGATTATACACATATGGTTAAATCTATAAAATTATAAAAATAAATGATATATTATTTTTTATAAATAACAAGGTTTATTGCTTTCCAGTTTATTAGTTTTAAATTTGATTAATATATAATACAAATAAAAATTATAATTACTATAAACTAATAATTATTATTATTTATTAATTAAAAAAA
>NW_020203116.1:0-6064 GCF_001531365.2 Cynara cardunculus var. scolymus | reverse complement strand
ATCAAGAATGAAGGACATGATTGTTTGCAATAAAAATTGCACTTGAGTTACCACAAAAGATAGGCACTTCAGAAAATATCTGGTCATAGTCGGTGAGTTGATTCTTCATCCAAATGATCTAAGCATAACTTCTAGCTGCAACATATTCAACTTCGACAATAGAAGTGGATACTGAATTTTGCTTCTTGCTTGRCCAACTGACTAACTTTCCACCTAGTAGTTTGCTTCATGTAGTACTCTTGCGATCTACTTTGTATCATGCAAAGTCAGAATCTGAATACCCGGTTAG
The DNA here is from genome assembly GCF_001531365.2 of Cynara cardunculus var. scolymus. Classification (NCBI taxonomy): domain Eukaryota; kingdom Viridiplantae; phylum Streptophyta; class Magnoliopsida; order Asterales; family Asteraceae; genus Cynara; species Cynara cardunculus. Next base: position 5,775 of record NW_020203116.1, on the reverse strand, counting down.
ATCAAAAYCTTAGCCTTTGGATACCAAAGACCCAGGTGTAAGGTACCTGAAGATTCGTTTAACTGCAGTAAAATGAGATACCTTTGAATTGGCTTGGTAACGAGCACACAGGTGTCAAGGTGTAAGATAGAAGAAAWACCCAATTATTCCTCGATAATCAATGACATTAACCGATTTTCGATCGAGGTTTGCATGAATTTTCAGGGATGGTGACATCGGAGTCTTCATAGGAGAACAGTTTTTAGCGTCCAACCTTTTTCAAAAGATCAAGCATATATTTACTTCGGTTAATGAAAATACTGTCYGAAAGACTGTTTAACTTAAAGACCCCAAAAGAAAGTGAGTTMTCYCATCATACTCATTTTATATCTACTTTTCATAAGAGATGCAAATACTTGACATAAAGATTCATCGGTTGCACCAAAAATAAATATCATCAACATAAATTTGAACGAGAATAATATTACCTTTAATTTTTCGAAAAAAAAGTGTGTTATTGAGCTTACCTCTAGTATATTTGTTAGCTAGAACAAATTTTCAGAGAGTGTCATACCAGACACGAGGTGCTTGATTAAGTCCATAAAGAGCTTTGTCAAGCCGATACAGGTAGTCAGGATGATTGGGATCCTTGAATCTTAGAGGTTGTTTCACATAGMCTTTGTCGGCTAACTGACCATTTAGAAAGGCACGTTTTACATCCATCTGAAAAACCCTGAAGTTCATATGAGAAACATGGGCTAGAAATATTAAGACGACTTTTAGTCTAGCAACATGAGTGAAGGTTTCRTCATAGTCAACTCCTTCTTCCTACCGATATCCTTGAGCAACTAGCGTAACGTTGTTGTGAACCAGTGTGCCTTCTTCATCCATTTTATTTTTCCAGAAAACCCATTTAGTGTCGATAATGGTTTTCGGATCTAGATGAGGAACTAATCTACATACTTTGTTTTGCTAAATTTAGAGAGTTCTTCTTGCATAGTAGTAATCTAAAATGGATTGGCAAGAACCCTYAATTCGTTTTGGTTCAGTTATGGATAGGAAGTTCACATAKAGATAAATATTACTTGTGCCTCGTMTGGTTTGAACGCCAGCTTRCTGATCAAYRGTTATTTGATCAATMAGATGGTCTTTCGTCCATTTTATTTCTAGTGGAAGAGAAGTGGGAAGAACAAGAGGAAGAGTTTATGGTACAACTAGTATGGAAGAGTCCTCATGAGTAGGTAAGAGATTCAAAGGCTGAGGGTCTGATTGATCATTGCATAGAATGTTATGATCTATTGTGGTAAGATTATATGAAGGTTAATTTGGAGGATTACAGGAAGAGGGTTTGGTTGGAATGTTGGTGGAGAAAGAAAGTTAACCATTTTCTTGAGGAGGATTATAAGACAATTTTGGMGGATTATGTGGTGATGAGGGGTGATTTTCTGTAGGTTTAGAAAATTCCTCCTCGATACAYGAAGATATCCATTGATTAAGTTCATCACTGTCATAGTGAGAGATGAAGATCGAAGATTGTCGATTTGACATGGATGGATTCATAAATACATTTCCTTGAACATTGAATATCCGATATGCTTTAGAGGAGAGAGAATATCCCACAAAAATACCATCATCAGCTTTTGGATCGAWTTTTTCAAGATGATCACGATCRTTTAGGATGAAGCATACACATTCGAACACATGAAGAAATCCAACATTTGGTTTTTGGCTGTAAAACACTTCGTACGTTGTCTTATTGTGTCTTTTTACTAAGGTTGAYGATTTTGAGTAAAACATRCAGTATTGACAGCTTCAGTGCAAAAGCATGTTGTTAGGTTTAATTCACTTAGAATRGATCGAGTAGTTTCACACATGATCCAATTCTTTCTTTCAACCACTCCATTTTCTAGAGGTGTTCGGACGACTGAAAGGTTTTGGGAAATTCCTTTATCATTAAAGAATTTTTCAAATGTATTGTTTCTAAATTCAGTTACGTTATCGCTTCGAACCGACCTCATGAGTTAAYCATTCAGAACTTCAGATTTCTTGATGATTTTTTTAGTCGTATCACTTTTGTAACTAAGAAAAGACACCGAAGAATATCGTGAGAATTCATCAACAATTGCAAGGTTACCTTGTTCCTCCGAGGCTTAGAGTGCTGACTGGTCCACATAGATCAATGTGAGGCAATTGAAGTGGAAGAGTGACAGAGAAACATTGTTAGGATTTGTTGTTGACTGGTCCACATAGATCAATGTGAGGCAATTGAAGAGGAAGAGTGACAGAGAAACATTGTTAGGATTTGTAGGATGATTTTGTTTGCTCCCTTTTTTTACGAGCTGCATAGAGCTTTTCTTTAGCGAATGAAATTTCTGAAAGGATTTGAAGGATGATTTTGTTTGCTTCCCTTTTTCACAAGCTACACACAACTTTTCTTTAGCAAATGAAATTTTCGAAAGACCAAAAAGAGCTATTTTCTAGAGATCTTGTTTATGTTTTTGAAATYTAGGTGTGAGAGACACTTATGCCATAGCCAGTTTTCTTTGGACAAGTCATCTGGAAAAAAAAAACGTGTCGATTGATCTTTRACTTATGTTGATRATGTAGACATTTTCTTTACTAACACCTGAGAGAACTTTTCTTTTACATTTATCGATGATTGTACAAACATATAATTCGAAGGTTATTCTGTAGACGAGATCACGCAATTGACTTATGATGAGTAGATTATGCATGARTCCTTCCACGTAAGCTACTTTGTAGAGTATGCATGAGTCCTTCCATAACCACGAGTGAAGCATTCAGAATTATCAAAGTTACAAATGGACCTTTTTTGAGCACATAGTTGATGAGTAAGGATTTGTTTCTAGTCATGTGTCTTGAACAACCGMTATCCAAGTACCATATTTGTTGACATCCTAACCCCTGCATTCATAGATAAATGGGTTTCTTGGTACTCATTTTGAGSTGAGTCCTTTGGGGTTAGAAGAAGTGTGTTTAATGTCTTTTCGGATTAGTGATCCTTTGGACAACTCTTGACAAGATGGAAGGTATCACCATAGGTGTAACATTTTCTATAAATGAAAACTCTTTTAGGTCCATTCTTGTGATTTTGACTTGGACCTTGGTTTTTATATTTTGATGGACCTTCGAGGAAAAGAAATTAAAAGTCACATAGTTTGGTTTAGGTCCAAGAATTCCTTTCYCCGATTCAGGAAGGAAAGGAAATGAGAGAGATTGACCTTTGTTTTTCTTTACACTCACAAATCTAGGGATAAACTCGATGGAAGAATCCGTGAGTTTAGGTTTCTTGGCTTTAGAAGAAGATTTTCTTTTAAGAGGAGTTTCAGATGAGACAACTGAGTTACCCTTTTTGGTTGCTAAAAATCTTTGACTATTTTTTAGAGGAGYTTTTCTATAAATCATTGAAGATTTCTTGAAGTTGTCTTCTCTAAATTTAGAGATTTCAAGAGTTCATGAACCAATTCAACAATTTTATTGGAAYCCTGAAATTCTATTGAGTTTAAGGATTCGGTTTCTCTTATACCGAATTTCAGGGGTTCATCGTGATAGGACGAACTCATGGAGATGTAATCATCARTTTGTTTGACGACTTAGAGGATGAAGAGAAATATATTTTAGAGGTCGAAGCATATGGATTAGGATAGGAATCTTGATCCATCTTATCAAAATCAAAATCAGTTTTGTCATCACATGACATTTGGTCTTGAAGGATTTTGTCAAGACTTTTATATGAGCTTGTGCACTTACTCAGTATGCCTTTTTTCCTTTTTCAGCTTTTTCAAAATTTTGGATTTTTCTTTATATAACATGGAATTAATCATCCTGAAATCTTTAAGTTTAGCTTTTGTCTTTTCAAAGTCCTTYTGTTGAGAAAAAGTTCACTGTCACCTTCTTGGGCCACCTTCATCTCGAACTCTCCACCATCACSCTCCCTTCGTGTTGGGTCACCAATAATTTGTTAATGACTCTTCGATATCTTTCTATAAATCYTTGGCATTTGTACTATGATATATTTTGATTCTTTTAGTTARCTTGGTAYGTACTAAAACAGTTTGCGACTCGAAGACTAGCCAATATCCAAAGAAGTGCATCAATCGATGCGGATCGAGATGCACTATCCAACTTGCACACCAAGCTTTCTACAGTCGATATATCTCGATCGAATAGTCTTCCYGACTCTTGGCCGATTAATATGAAGATACGTCTACAACAACTTTTTCTAACYGAATCTCACCAACCTTGTCCTTGACAAAGAYATTCTCTAAAGCATMTGGAAAGACATGTTTGTCCTAATATACCTTTGATGTAACATTTCAAAGAATGATTGATAATTGGTTCATAGACAAGTCCTTTTCTTTTGTACGATGAAAAGGACGCTCCAAAACTTTTGATGCCAACGACGAATTCTAATTCTCAAATAACAAGTGTCACCATAGAGATGAGCGGTTATGCCGTTATGGAGTGTACAACAAACGGGAGGTGAAGGGTGGGAGGAAGGGGGAGCAATGTCGTTGGGTGCGAGGGCGGGTTTGAATGATGTAGGGTTTGGAAATGCTAAATCTGATTTAGGTCTTTTTCATTTTAAAACATTCTTAACCGGTTAAAGATAGCTTTTATGGGTTAAAATAAAAAAGGTGATCAATTTCTATAACTTCACCAATTTATTTATTCAAAAAAATCAAAATTTTAATATTCAAAGTGAGAAAGAAATGTTTTATATGGATAAAATTCAAAGACGGTGAAATAAGAGAAATTTCATCTAGCTTTTCTAAACATTTTCTTATGAGATATGTAATGGTGAATCAAAATCTACAACGACGGTCCTTTCACTCGGCATCGTCGGATCACTAAGGACGACTTTCGTCCCYGGATGTCATAATTARGGTTTTGAATAAGACGACTTTATTATTTTGTATTTTTTTACATTTTTTTCTCTTTAATTATTGCTTACATATTGTATTTTTATTTAAAAAATCTAATAATGCAAACGAAACTTATCTATTAATATAACATACTTTTTAAAATTATGAATTATTTTGGGTTTATATTACTTTGTTGATCCTCWCTCTCAGTGATTTGATGATAATTCATTTTCACTTATACGTTGTATTTATGTTTCTGTGTTTTCAGTTCCAACGATCTTCACTGAGTCTGTTCAGTGATCGCTGAAGAACTTGCACTGTAAATCTATCAGAGACCACAATACTTCAAGAATACAACACTCCCACAAAAAAACCTTCAGCAACCGTCGAAAATTGAAACTGAAGATTAGAGACTGACGAGTACGTGATCTGAAGCGGTATTCAGTGATTACAAGTCTGTCAACATATGTGTGAAGACTGCTCAAACTTCAGCGAATGATGATGAGACCTTCAGGTCATTCCAGCATTCAGCGATCAAAGGAAGTTTGCTTAGCACGATTGTTGTTGTCTTGTCCTTATGCACACAAAGGACAAAACTCATTCCCCCACGAAAGTTAGTACGATACGGAGCCGATTAGTCGACTCTTTGTCCACCAACTTTAGGAAAAGATGTCTGCTCATAAATAGTGCTTTTGTACTATTCACTGTGGCAAAGAACAAGTCTTCCACTTAAGGCTTGGCACGCTCTCTAACCCTACCTTATTGCATTAAATGAACATTTAATGCACTGGGTATAAATAGAAGTGTTTATTCTCCATGCAAAAAGCGTGCATCTCTCTCTCTAACCTAATTCTTACTTCAAGCATTTTCTAGCTTAAGTAAAGGATCTTTCTTATAGCAACTTCTTTTC
>NW_020203115.1:14894-23194 GCF_001531365.2 Cynara cardunculus var. scolymus | reverse complement strand
TACTAAGTCCTTACCAGCCGGATACTTTTAAACCGCTTACTAATCCTTTCAAGTGTTACACGGTTTATCAACTAATCTGCACAAGTTATCACCGGTTTACTAGCAAAATTAGTTAAACCACACAAGAAGTCTTCCAAGAGATGTCCGGTATTTCCTATAACAAAACAGCTCAAAAAACACACGGAGATTAAACCGCACAAGTCTTAATCGGATAGCGATTCAAGCAAAAACATAAAATTTCACACTTTTTACCAAAAAAATGGATCAAAACATGAAAATATATGAGTTTTTTATGAACTTTTTCCAGAAAGCTAAAAATCAAATTTCGACATTTTCAGCCTTAAAACTTGTGTAAAATGCAAAATGGTGTGAATCAAAGTTGTTTGAAATACAAAACCGAACCTAGCGATACAAATCTTTATCAATAACACTCAAAAATTGAACAATTTTGGCACAAAAACCAATCCGGTCAAAAAAATATCAAGAACAGTGAAGAACAGTAAAGAATCAGATCGAAAAATATTAAAAAAATTCGTGCAAAAATGTGTAAAATGGATATATTCAAATGCAAACTGCTGCAGCTTGCTTTGATACCAATTGATGAGTCCAGATTTTATACAAACATGGTATGATCTTCATAGATTGTGATGAACATCAAAGTAGAAAKAARATRTTYAAGAAGATGATTAGATTGAGAGGAGAGAGAATATTACATCAGCAAATCTTGATTTTCAGATTAATGACAAAGCTTAATTACAATTACAAGGTAAATCCTATTTATACTAGAAAATGTAAAGACTAAGCTATTACAAGGAAACTATACTAAGGAGAAACTTGAATACAACTTTTAAGCACTAACTTGAACCCAACAGGAAATTTTAAAAGGAAAGAATATGGAAAGGGTGCGGGTTGGCTGCTATTATTTGGAGAGAAAAACAGAGACGAAAGAAATCTGTGTGAATTCTTGCTAAAAATAGAAGTTAGGATTAAGGTCAATTTGGAAGCTGATTCTTATTTGTTGTTTTCATCCCCAAAGTTATTTGTTTACAGAAGGTGAGTCTTTAGAACAATCTTTCAGGTTGGTTTTGATATTGGTTTTTCATACTTTGAACTGCTGGTGTGTGAATATATATTTGTGTATGTTCCTAGGAATTCAGGGACTGATAAGAGCTCGTAATCGGACAAGATGTTGCTCGATGAGGACTCTTTATCCGTCCAAGCCTTAACCAGTGAGGAGTTTGTTGTTTCTATGTATTGACCGATGAGGTCTTTATTGGATGAAGTCTTATCCGGTGAAGATCCTTATCGGACAAGAGTATCCGGTTTTACATTCTTATCGCCCAAAGTGTTATGGGTTTTATGTTTGAGATTCTTAAGTGTTGGCCGGATTATTGTTGTTATCGGGCAAGCCTTGTCCGATGAGGATGCTTATTATCCTCATCGGACAAAGCTTTAACCGATTTTTTATTTTATCTTTTAAAGTGTTAACCGATGAGGATTTTGTTACCGGAAAAAGTGTATTCGAACATAGTGTTGTTTGATGGAAGTGTATCCGGACAAAGTGTGACCGGTGAGGGTGTCAACTCCCAAGTGTTTTCCAATGAGGAAGAGTCATCGGCTATAGTGTTGGCCGATGAGGGGAAGTTATCGCTCGACTCTTGTGATGCTAAAACCAATTGTTTTTCATATATGTTGTTTTATGTTGAAAAAGAGTATTTTTGTATCTTTCAAATGTGGTTGTAAACTGAGAAAAGATATCGATGTTTTCTTTTAAGACGGTTGTGACGTGAAGTCTGTTTTGAAAGAAATACTGAGTTATCAGATCTTTAAATATTTTCTTTCAAGACGGTTGTGACGTGAATTCTGTTTTGAAAGATATACTGGGTGACGAGTTTTTCAAATGTTTTTTTCAGAACGGTTGTGACGTAAGTCTGTTCTGATATGAAATTATTTTGAGGCCATTATTGGCTAAGACTACATATTTATTTGTAGATAGGATGAGCAAACAAGGGTGGCATATCAAGGAGAGGTGTACCATGGGATAAGGGTGGCATATCAAAGAGAGGTGTACATTTGGATAAGGGTGGTAGTTGTGGGTATGGTTACTATTATAGCTCTTGTTATTATCTCTATCAAACGCGATAATTTTGAGTCAACATGTCTCTGTGACTTGAGGACTTAGAGATATTGCTCTTATTGAAATGATAACCCTGATGTTATTGAGAAGGGGAAAATGGCTTATAGCAAGAGGCATTAATCGTCCATGATTTCAAATGATTTTGATGAAGTTTGAGCATTTCGATTTGCAATTGATCAAAAGAACAAGTATTTGATGAGACCCAGAGGGGTTCTATTTGGTCTTCAAGATGGACCAGAGGGCCTCTGGTCGTGTGGAAAATCTTTTAAGTGTTTTTGGGATTATTGTGACCCACAGGCTCTATATCATGGAAGTTGTATATCCGCGTTGTGCATTTGAGCTCTGTGTTTGAGCTTTGTCTAATAAAACTCAATCTTTTGTTTTTTTATAAGTGAAATCCTTTTAAATATCTTACACAAATGAAACAAAGAACCAGTTGAGCTCTGGTTACATCTTATTATTCTTTCCTTTTAAATCAATGTTGGTTTAGTCGGATAAGAGGCTAGTCGCCCAGAGGGTCTCTGGTTGAGTTGTCATGTTTATTTTGGAGTGTCAGTACAGAGGCTCGGGTCAACTAGAGGGACTAGTATAAAAGAAGGGCTCTGGTTCTTAAGAGCGAGAGGAAGCTCTGGTCCTTAAGATCCAGAGGAGCTCTGTCCCGTTGAGCCAGAGGAGTTTTGGGGTTTTCTATATAATAAGAGAAGTGGATTTCAAGAAGCGCGTGTAAGTGTTATATGTATTTGTTTGTTTTTCTACTTTGGGTAACAAGCAGATTTGCAAGCTTTTGCTGAAATATATTTATGTATTTGCAAAAGATGATTTTAACAGGTTTTGATGACCTTCACCTTGTAATTGCAAAGAAGGGATTTTCTTACTAGTCGTTCCGGTCTAACCCTCATTTTGTATTTTAAAATATGCATGGCAGGTCCGGCGGGGTCAAGGGATAAGGAGAAGGGGAAAATGTGAATATTTTTCTTTTGTGTTTTTCTGTATTTTGAAGATCAACCTGTTGAATGATGTATTTTGAATATACATGTGATAATGCAAGAATATTCTTTTGAAATTTTTGGGTTATAATTTTTGTTTATATGATTTTTTGTATTAGTGGGACTTTTGTGATATAAATTGTATTTCTTTTATATTAAGTACATGTTATATGCAAATGTAAAACTTTGGGGTGTAACATTATTTCTCCACCAAGGATTTGCATGGAGAGCTTTTGCTTTTGAAGATAGGTTAAATTAATCATTTTCAGTCGTTAGTGATAACATGAAAACAAGCCATAGAAACACAACCATATTTGGCAAGGAAGTAGAAGACCACATTGTAATATATCAAGATAAGTTTCAAACCTAAGTCTTTGGAAAATTATACAAGTACTTGGGGAAAAAGAGACTTTTTAATTAAAAGAAGATGGTTTGTTACAATTTATTACCCATAATCATCGTTTTCAAGTCAATTTTATTTAAATATTGATTTAAAAAACATATTTTATATATTTAACTTAAAAATATATTTATTTAATTCATGGCGTATACTTAATTATTTGAGAACTCTAAAATTTTTTAGATTAAGATTTTGTTTTACACGATTTTTTCCATCTAAGTATAGTAATTAATGTATTGATTAACAAATATTTGTTTCACAATGTGTTTGTTTCATATGTATTCGGTTCATAATGAAACTTGTTTACGTGTGTTGATCCTCTCTCAGTGATTTGATGATAATCCATTTTTACCTATATACGAAGTATTTATATTTGTCTTTTCAGTTCCAGCGATCTGCACTGAGTCTGTTCAGTGATCGCTGAAGAACTTGTATTGTAAAATTCAGTCAGCGATAACGATACTTCAAGAAGACAACACTCACACCAAAGAACCTTCATCCAATGTCGAAGACTAAAACTGAAGATTAGAGACTGGCAAGTATGTGATCTAAAAAGGTACTCTGTCATTACAAGTCTGTCAACATATGTGTGAAGAATGCCCAAGCCTAGACCTTTATGTTATTCTAGCATTCAGCGATCAAAAGAAGCTTGCTAAGCACGATTGTTGTTATCTTGTCCTTATACACACAAAGGACAAACCCATACCCTTTATAAATGTTAGTATGGTACAGAGCCGACTAATTGACTCTATTACGCACCAACTTTAGGTAAGGATGTCTGCTCATGAATAGGCTTTTGTACTATTCAMTGTAGCAAAGGACAAGCCTTCCCCTTAAGGCTTGACACGCGTTCTAACCCTACCACGTTGTATTAAATGTGCATTTAATGCAATAGGTATAAATAGATGTGTTCTATCTCCATGCAGATATACTCTTAACCTAAACCTTACTCTGAGCATCCTTGCACTTAAGTAAAAGAACACACATCTAAGAACAAATACGCTCATCTTCAAGAGCAAGTTATAATCCCTTTTATTGCATTCTAAATAAGTTCATTCCCAGAAAGAACTTACTTTCTTCTATTTCTTTTACAACAAATCTTTTTCTTATTTGCTAAGTTTAAGTGTGTAACTAAAGATTGTTTAGATAGGTTTTCTTACCTTATCTTTTCGCAAACAGTCTTGTAAAATCTGTATTGATCTTATCTTATCAATATATATTTTAAATTTGAAAATATTGTGTATGTATTCATCATCCCCCCCTCTACAAACTGTTATACATATCTTGTAGACCCTTACGGGACCAACAACGTGTATTTTCCATTCATTTAGCAACACCTTAGGATGGCATAGCCTTAAAATTTAGGGTGAATTTAGCTGAAACACTAACATGAACAGTAATCTGAATTTGATGCGAACCAAGATCTAGAAAAGATATTTCATGAACACGTAAAAAATGTTCACATTCTGAACCGAGTACATGTAAAACAAACATATGTTAATCAAGATTCTAAATCCTAGTCTTAGATGGCAAAATATCATATAAATAACATATGATGCACAAGTTTTCAAGGTCATCATAATTTCATGGGTTCCCAAAAGAAGTTCTCCCTATATATAAATATACATATATATATATATACATAGAGAGAGAGGGGCGATCAAATGCAAACTACCCAATTTATACAAACCGTGCAAACCACCCTCATCCGTCGATTTCATTGTTTAATCTTATAAATTTTTTCCATGAAATAGTTTAATCTTGTGAAATTTTTTCATATAATAATTTTTTTGATGAAGTTGTTTCATATATGGTTGTGAAATTGTTTCATATAATACTTAATCAAATTGTTTCATGTATATCTCTAAAATTAAAATAATGAAGATGACAAAGACTTTGGACATCTGCATCCATCCTACTATATAAGAATGGTTTCCTAATTAATTGCTGACAAAGACTTTGGACATGATCTTTGGTCATTCTTCCTTTTATTATTAACAGTATAGCCAATGTATGTATGATGCAACAACCTTGAATATGGGCAGAACATGATAAAGTAAATGATGTTGTTGAATTTGCTCTAAATACTATTGTGTATACTGAACTATTATGTTTTGGAACTACAGAGATATGATATAGTGAATGGTGTTGTTAAAGTTGGAGAGAAGGATGAAGCTGCGACAGACCAGACAGATGGTGATGCTAAAGAAGGTAAGGGGTCGTTTACCTAACCACTTACCCGGTAAGCACTTACTGGTAAAATTCAACACTATCGCTTACTTACCGGGTAAAATTTATTCACTAAAATGCATTGTGTGCAACAATTTATCCCGGTAAGCGTTGACCTTGGTAAGAGTCCTCCTCCTCACTTACCGGATAAGACTCTCGATTACTGCCTTTACTCTTACCGGGTAAGATTCTTATTCTTTGTCATATTCATCTGGTAAAGTAAAGTGATTTGGTAAACGCTTACCCGGATAAGCGTTTGGTAAACGACACCTAACATACTTTCTATATAATTTAACCCTGCTTTTCATATATGCTTCCCCTCTCTTTTCTGTGCATAAGAACCAGATTTATTATTTTCATTTTTTTTCTAGAAAAGGGTGTCCCTGATTTTTGGCTAACTACAATGAAGTCCCATGAAATATTGGCAGAGGAGGTAGGAATCCTGTTAATGATGATCTGTATGTTTGTTGTATGCTTTGTCATTATTCTGGTTTTTAGTTATGTACTTGCTGATTTTGATTTTGGTTCTATCATCAGATCTCTGATGATTATGCTTTGTCACTTACTCACTCAGGGTGATTGTTCCAAAAAGAAATCTTCCAAAACCTATTTACTAAAATGTTGTCTGCAAGTGAAACACTTTTGGTATCGTTGACGTAATTTTGGGTCGCTTACACAGATCAGAATGCTATGTACAAATCAGATCTCATTTCTATTCGACAAAGCATTTGATACTGTCTTTTTCATTTTAACATTTTCTTATGTTGTCTTGCCTAAACTTAATAATATATGCAAGCCATTTTCCAAAAGAACCTCATGTACTTGGCTGCTGTTGTTGATGCTCAACCACCACTTGGCTGCTGTTGTTGATGCTCAACCACCGCCAACATAAACTTCAATTCATTCTCAAGTGAGTTCTAACATGCAATTTAAATTTCGATCCAAATGTTTATGTTCTTGATTTAGCTTACTTCTAAAGTTGGTGCTAGGAAAACAGTTACATGCAGCAACTGAGTAACATCAGCCTGCAGTCAATAAGGTGGTGTTTCTATTAAAAAACTTCCATTCAAGATTAATAGCCTCTGAAACATATATCAAAGAGTAAAAATGGAAGGTGTTGTTTTAGATTTAGGGGACCGTTTACCAAACGATTATAAACTCACTTACCTTACCCAGTGACCGTTGCAAACACGGAGAAGACTCTTACCCAACATATGGAACAAAGAAACATATTGAATATAAAACTAATTGATTTGTTGATCAACTTTATATTCGTCCCGAAATTATGCCATTCAAAGTTTCAAATTGAAAAGAGAAAACAATATCCCGTTTAATTTAGCTTGTGCTATGACAATCAATGATGTTTAGTGTGTGACAATTTCAAATATAAATGTTTATTCGTAATTGGTATGCTCGATTACATTTATTCAAATTTTCCTCTCTACTTGTGGGTTCTTGAATTAATCTCGAATTTCAATGGAATTTAAAATTAAAATCGCCATTTTTGCAGCTTTAGTAGAAGCTTTCTTGATGGGTTGTCCATTATTGCAGGCGGAGATGAAGAATGGAGGAACAATTTCCATGAAAGAGATTCAAAAAATGTTTTTTTTCTACATTTTTCAATCTAAAATTTTATTAAAAAGGTGTTCATTTTTGGCCTTCAGAACTCCATCTAAACACACAGAGACATAAATGAAGAGATTCAAATAACATTCAAGAAGAAAAGCAAACCACATTGATAGCCACAACAAAGAGATGTAAAAGAGGATTCTTACCTCTAAGTTGTAAATAGCCTTGACTTCCTTCATCGATCGTTAAACCAGAAAGAAGAAAGAAAGTTAAAATCTCATCAGAAGTSTTTGTAGAAATCAAAATTGAAGTAGAGCATACCAAAAAGAAGAGCATACCTCCAAATTCTAGGGTTTTGAAGAACCTATGAAATTAAATCAACAGGGAGGAGGGAGCTATATGTATCAATGAGGTTGTGATACATCAAATCCCTTTGATACAAGAAATCGGTTCTCTGATCGAGGTCATACATACGTACCACCATTGTTTTTTCAAACGAGGTATGTGAAGAAGAAAGCATCTGCTTTCTAACCCAAAATGTTGCTGGTTGCAGAGAAAGGATATAGAAGAGAAGAAAGGTTTTGGTCTTGGTCTTGGTGGTAACAGAGGTAGGAGCAGAAGATGAAGAAACTGGAAGAAGAAAGCGGCCCAAAATGGGTAATATTTGGTGTTTGAAACCATTGCATAAACAACTTGTACATTATGTATAATAGTTTGTAATTAAGAGTTTTTTGAACTTTTTGCATAAAATGGTTGTAACTTATGCTTAAGGACTTGTATTTAAGATAATGACCTAAATGCTTATATATGTAATATATATATATATATATATATAGAACAATGATCATATGAAAACCGCCCTCATTTGTGTAAACCGTGCAAACCACCTTCATCTGTCGATTTCATTGTTTAATCTTATGAAATGTTTTCATGAAATTGTTTAATCTTGTGAAATTGTTTCATATAATACTTTTTTTGA
>NW_020203115.1:4834-14889 GCF_001531365.2 Cynara cardunculus var. scolymus | reverse complement strand
TATTTCTCTAAAATTAAAATAATGAAGATGATAATATCTATGATTAACACCCTCTACAATAAAAATGATTAATCAACCTCTCATAATTACAAAAAAATGAACAAAATGAAAAACTATGATTGGTTGAATGCGGTTTGCACGGTTTGTACAAATTGAGTGTTTTGCATTTGATCGCTCCCCTATATATATATATATATATAACAAATCAAATACGAACTACCTAAATGTTATACACCGTACAAACCAATCTCGTATCTTGATTTTGTGTATTTAGAATTTTTAGGCAAGTACTAAATCAATTGCAGATAAGGTTGAAAGTAGATTCTAGAACTGATTTAATCCACATCGTTGACATTTATTTGATGATCTGCTCGGACAATTGAGATTGGTTTGTACGATATGTAACATTTAGACGACTTCTATTTGATTTGACCTATCTACACTACATTAAAAAGCATTTAAGCATAAAGTCTTATGTGTGACATTTTATGCATTGTATAGTACTACTTTATGCATGAATTCTTAAAATCTCTTAATTACATGTTATTATACATGACGTACAAACTGTTGATGCATTGAATACCACCACCACCACCATCATCGATCAGTCCATCGTTCAGTGTCTCTTTCTTGGAAAAAGAAAAGTCATTATTCTATTCTCAAGTTTCACCCAAAACCTTAAAGGGAAATTGACTCAAATGACCAAAAGCCTCACTCAAATTGGCCTGCAAACCATTTCTCTCCCGTTTTGTCCCAAATGTCACTAGGCCGCAATATGCATGTCCGCAATATTATGGATTAGACTAAAAGAAAAAAACGTAATTAGGCCCAAATTTGCAATGGAAGGTCTGTAACAATGTGGATCCGGCTAAAAGACAAAAAAATATCAAAAACGACCCACATCTGCAATGGCTAGGTCCCATTATTGCAAATGTACTCGTGTCTGCACCCTAACTAGTCTCGAGTTTAATCAAGGCCAGAGGCAGGTCCATAATCTGTTAGAGTTAGGTCTGCTGTCAGGTCCGCGATTGTGGACCTACCCTTTTTCGAGTATTTAATGTTAACCGCATCAAACCCCATTTTTATCCGATTTTCCTATAAAAAAGGTTGGAGGACTATCAAACCCCACATGAAATTCCTCTAAGAGACGTTACTTCATGTGCTTGGGTTTAACGAGTGGATACTTCATGTGCTTGGATTTAGCAAGTCTTTATGTTCACGCTTCCTTAATGGCCGAGGTTAGTCCATTCACTTTTCTTTACTGTTTTCATGTATATATGCCTTAAGATTGAAAGCACGGTTGAGCACACACTGTGAAACACGTTGAGCACACACTGTGAAATACGGTCGAAACCATGGTCGACCAGTAACAGATCCGCAATGGTGGAGCTATATTGTGGACCTGAAATAGTTGTGGCTAGGCATATTGCGAACCCGCGCTCGTAATGGCGGAGCCATATTGTGGATCTAGCACGCAATTGCTATAATTAAATTATTTACATGTTTGGTCCCAATCATGATAGCATTTACAGATTTGGTGCTTTTTATTTTACTGTGTATAGATTCGGTTTTTAAAGGTTCCTAATTTACACATTTGGTCCCTAAACTTACAAAATTTACACATTTTGTCCCTATAATTAGATTATTAAAAATTTTGGTTCCTATAATGATAGCAATTACAGATTTGATGCGCTTGATTTAGAGTATAAAAATTAGGTCCTTATAGTTTCCTAATTTAACATGTGGTCCCTAAACTTACAAAATTTACACATTTTGTCCCTATAATTAGATTATTTATACGTTTGGTCCCTATAATGATAACATTTACAGATTTGGTGTGCTTGATTTTATATTATGCGGATTAGGTCCTTAAAGTTTCCTAATTTACATATTTGGTCCTTATCAATGGTGGGAAAGATTAGGGAGAAGCTGGATAGGGAGAGGTTCGAGATTTTTAACTCCACCATTTTTGGTCCATGGTTGGATGTTAACGACGATTCGATGAACCTAATGCTTGTCCTTACTTTTTTATAGACACAAATTTTCTCTGATAATGTACGGGATGACGAGATGTATTTTGAGATCGATGACCATATACTTCAGTATGGGCGGAATGAGTGTTGTCTTATGACAGGACTTCATTTCGAATTGATATCGACACTTCGTACGATAAAGGAGGGTTTCATCCGTATGTTTTTTGGTGAGCATAAGTTGATGGTTAGCAATATCATTTGTGATTTTGGCACCTTAGGTACGAATGACAGTCTTTTGAACGATGATGCTATTCGGATTTGTTTGATGATGATGGTTGATGTCTTTTTTCTTGGCCGTCAGCCTCATTTCCCTGTTACCGATACTCTGATTAGGGCAATAGAGGATCTCTAGGTTTGGAACCGTTTTCTTAGGGATCTTATATTTGGGCATCTATAATTAGGCAAATAAATGGTGCCATTCGAAAACGTATTGGTAGGAAATCAAAGATCTGTCGGGGTTCTTATATGGATTTAAGGTTAGTTAACTTGCTACTGTTTAAATATTCATACATTTCCAATTTTAACAGTTTACTTAATTGTTTGACATTGTAATTCACATATATGGATTTTGGAGGCATTTCATGTCTGCACCAGGTATTTTGTACGACATAATAAGATCCCGAGGGCAGTCCATTGGGATAGGTCTGTGGTCCTTATTTGGAGTCATGTACTTGATATCCTTGATGTGTCGACGTTAAGTTTTTAAAATACTTAAAAATATTTTATAAGTTAACTGTAATAATCTAACATTGTATATTTTGAGTATACTCAAGGAGCGGAGGCCACTTCGGAGGCATGCAATGGAGGCATTGCCATGGTATACGGAGAACAGCGATTCTTTGAGGGTGTGAGGGTGAGGGAGAGCATGGACGGTCGAAGAGGGCAAGACTCATCAGAAAGACTACGCTTCATCAGGGATATGGACCGTCTGATACCGACGACGATGACAATGACAACATGTCTGGCAATGATCTGATCCCTGGGCATCATTCTGGCAAGAGTCGGGAGTATCGGCTTCCCCAGTATCATCCAGAGCCCAGTCAGGGATATCAGGCCCCCTATACATATGCTAGCAGACGACCCTTATTCCCCATATTGGGAGCAGTTGAGAACGTGCGAGAATGAGCAGGGCCGGTCCTAAGATTTTTGATGCCCTGTGCGAAAATAATAAAAGATGCCCCTAAACCTATTTTTTTAAGCCAATAAAACAACGAAACTTGTGATTTTTTAAAGAGTTTAAAACCTATTCAAGTTAAGTGCCTCATTCTCATGTTGATTTTTATTAATTATGATAAAAAAATACAATTGGGGGGACATGAAAACCAAAACCCTAAACACAAAATATAGAACGATAAAAAAATCCTGGATTAAGATCGTGCTTCCTTCTTTTCCAGTTTTCTTTTTTCCAAATTGAAATTAACAAAACAGAAACTTTATTTCAATATGTGGGACTTAACAGACAAGAAAAACTATCATTAGTTTTTAACTAAAATAGTAAATTACATTCAAATTACTGTCATGGTAAGCAAAAAATAAAACTCAAAAGTTATAGGTGTAACGACCTGGGCTAAGGGCCTATCTATTAACAGCTTAATAAGCTTAAATGGAACTAACAACTTATTTGCTCAACTATGCATGATTGTTTTGTAGTGTTTTAATGATATAGAAAATGACTTATCCAGTAAACTTCTAAAGAGAGTTTTATATAGAAAGCCAAGTTTTTTTTCCCAAACATGTTCATTCCAACTAAAAAAATGCTCCTTACATCTACAAAAAAAACTCTATCAAACAAAAACTTTTCCAACTTACACAAACAGATTAATTCATACAGATAACTTTATCCATATAGAACTTAATAAAAACCCAATCAAACACCCCCTAAATCTAATGCAGTAATGTCAAACCTCAAAGTAAACAAAAGTCAAAAGAACAATTGTAAACTGTAAAATTCATAATCTATGTTACTGTGTATTGTAAGGAACAAGTGCCCAATAATTAAGAAAATATCACAATATGTTGTTAATGTTGTGTAGTGTGCTCCAGCCATGTTGATACAATGATGTGTTCATGTGCATTGAAAATTTCAACTCTAAGATATTTCAATATGCAAGAGGAAGACTCGTTATCAAAATGACAAAAGCCCCTTAGCCTTAGCCTAATAGGTCGGTAACCCACACGACCATATGCCCCATCTTTATAATAATCAGTTAGAAATTTAGATCTTTTTTGCAAAAAAATCTAAAGATTCATGAATCATAATATGACTCACACAGCAACTCGATAAGTTCAATCAATAGTAGAAATCAGTCATTCGAGATTTCCATCTTTGATTTCTTGAATCTAATTTCATGATTTTTAATCGGCTGGAAAGAAAACTCCATGCCTTGAAAATCGAACTTTGAATAACAATAGAAATCAGATCGAGTTGTTGGAATGTTAGCGTTAACCGGTTCACAATTTGCATTAGTATTCATCACTACTAGGCCTTGGGCATGTTTTTATAGTTAAATCTCAATTGTCCAATTCCAAATTATTAAACCCAAAACTAGTAATAGATGACAACTTGATGCCCCTTTAAGCTTTGATGCCCTGTGCGGTCGCACGTGCTGCACGTGGCCAGGGCCGGCCCTGAGAATGAGATTAGTTCTCTTCATGAGTGAAAGACAAATGTTAAGACCCATATGCAGTCGATGGAGGAGTTTTGCCAATGGTTTCAGAATTGGCAGGTATCTAGATTCTATGCAGTCGACGACCCTCAATTTTACTCATGGTTCATGTTTTATCTATTTAGTTTACAAACTTAAACATATTGCTTAACATTTCGTATTCGTACATAGATGCCATCCCACACAACATAACCTGCTCAACCATCCCACTTATCACAACCATTGGGTGCGCAACCATTAGACATGTTCGATTTATTTTCATCCCCGAGCATGCCTCATCCCTCATACGGTGTATCCCCCAGTATATGCATTGTCTTTTTGTTTCATATATTTTCTTCGTGTGAAATTCTATTAAATATAAAAAGATTTCATTATGCGTGGCAACTACGGGTCCGGGTCGTACGATATGGATGTCCTATCTGTGTCTGGGGTGTATAGCATGTCGGGCCCATCTTGCTCATCTTATAGTGGGATCGACATGTCCACCGCTCTTGTCAACACCACACCTCAGGGACCACCTTTTATGGATGTCTAGCCTAGGGGGGCCCGCGTATGGATGTTGGGCCGAGCATTGTCATCCCCTTACATCCCTAAATACTACTACTCCTTAACCTCGATGGCCATAGCCAAGGCCTCCTACTGTATAGTTGAGAGGTCCGACCAAAACGTGTACAGTCGCCGCACTATACATACAAAAAACGTTGCGCACAGAAATATGGCTTAGATGTTTACCAGCACAAACCATAGATCGGGAATGGTAGGGAAAACTATTGGGCTTGACTTATGATGAGTGGATCGATGGCTCGGTTAGTTATATAGTTTAATTTTAGTATCTCTAATTTTTATAGTATTAGTACATAGTTAATGTCTAACATTTTCTATTTTATTAATAGCATATCGAAGCATGGGTACACACAAGCCAATGGCGACGAGATGAAGAATGGATTTCCAATATGTGCTACTGTTACTAGGGTATGGAAATCATTTTACATCTATTTTATATAGGTCATTATGTGTTTATCAAAATCGGTTTATAATGTATCTCATTTTAGGTCATCATCCTCATATGCATCGAGTTTCAATAATGGGTGGTGAGGGATTTCAATCAGGATTCAATGACTATAATCTATAACCTTATACGACTCGATGCAGGTCCCGAAGTTAGAGGTGCCATTAACAAGGGTGATAACTCATTTTCGTGATGTTATCCCTGGGTTTTTTCTCTCATTAGGGAACATTCTCGTGCACAGATCGCGACTACCTTCGATTGGAGTTACACACCTAATGTACCACAACAACGCGGATCACTCGACGATTGTGGTATTTGGGCATGTAAGTTCATCACAGATTTGACGGATGGGAAGACCCTATCATGTAGCACATATACGAATACGGATTCGAAGTCCAGATCTTGGCATCATCATATGGCAGATGTTTTGTGGGAGATGAAGACTACTAACGATGATGAAGAATAGTTGGATTTTTAATCTGTTTTATCATTTTATTGTAAAAGTGTAGACACTCTACATCATAATACATATTAAAAAGTTGTTGCATTTGTTAAACATTTCAGTATATTGCATGACGGTTATTAGTCAAATGGCAAACGATGGCTACATGACAGTTGATTTTTGCTGCACCTTGTTCGACTTCTTACATGTTCTGGTCATATTTGGGTCGAACTGTTGATGACAACTTCTTCGACGTATATTTCAAGCACGGTATGGCCATTTACATATTCATGTATACTCATTACGTCTTCATCAACTTCAAGTGGTTGTAGTCCACTATCTAAGTCCTCATTTGGCTATTTAAAATAAATTCTCAAATCTTTTTTCTCTTCATAACCCACCTCTTCTATTATCTGGTGAGTGAATCTTATGGACAAATCTTCTGCATCCATCTTGTCAATTTAAATTTCCTGACCATTGACATAACATCTATGCGGTGGTGATGTAAAATACCCTTTGATGGTGCACTTTCATGGTGAACAATTGTGGATATTCGACTGTCAAAAAATATTAGCAACAATACAATATAACTTTGTGAGACAATTTAGTGTTGTTGGGAATGAAATACTAACCATACAATTCGATGGCACTTGTTGGAAGAAGTTGTGCTAAAGACCTAAAGCTCTAGAGATGAACACTTTGAGATGCCATTTAAAACAGAGATTTATGGGAATCGGTAGTGATATCTTGTATTTATAACCATAAACCCACTGCTAATGTAGATATTGCGGACATATCAAATTGTGGATGTAGATATTGCAGACATATTGTAAAGCCTTACAGATTCGCTTGAAAAGCCTTATAGATTCCATTAAAAATAAAGCCTTACACATTTGCCTGAAAAGCCTTATAGATTCTATGAAAAAGAAACCCATACAGATTCCCTAAAAATCCTTACATATTCGCATTAAAAAGTCTTACAGATTCCCCGAAAAAGAAAGCCAAACAAATTCTCTGAAGAGCCTGACAAGTTTGCCTGAAAAATAAAGCTTTACAAATTCGCCATAAACTTGTATATATATGATACCTTTTCAGAACCAAGTATGAAATTGAAGGCAATCATTATCTTCTTACATACCAAACATAAAGACATAGGTGGCAGCACGTCCTCTCCAAACTCTCCTTCTTCTCAAATCATGCCTTCTAGAATGGTGAAATCCATTGAGAAGAACGAAAGAGATCAAACAACTAGAAGAGAGGTGGTGGAAGATCTATGAAAAGAAGGAGAAACTTCTTCCAGGGATTGAGGAAAAATGAAAGAATATATATAAATTGGAGAATGAGATCAAGGAGGATGATGAACCTGCCAAAGAAATGACGAAAGAGTTTCAAAAAATGCAAGTACTGGTTAATGAAAAAACAATCTGGATTGATTAGTGCAAAGCACTTTTATCCATATGACATCTTTTTCCTTGGTCTTGTGTGTGTCATCTAAATAATATCTTTTAAATTTATGTGTCGTGTTCATGTTTTAGTTTCAATAACTGAAATGGTTTAACTTTATGTCTTCTTTAACAATAATTGTCTAATTTGTCACAAAAAATTATCAAATAGGATATATTCATAGTGTATTAAAGTTACATACATGGTTTATTCTTTAAGATCAAAGTTGAGATCAAAAGTATCATGTCTAAAACTTCCATAATTCTACTGGGTCAATACTTGCGGAGTTTGTCGGCCACAAGACGCTCTTTGACTACCCACATTTGTTGGGGCATGAGATGGCCAGTTTGTTCGAGTATGTCCGGTTTTTCCACCGAGTACATCTTCTCTAGATGGGATCCTCACCATGAGACCAGATACCAGCATGGTAACTCGGTCTGCCAACCCTTCTCTTTATCAGGGGTGGATAGACTGTCATAAGAGGGTATTCTGGAACAACCTATGTTTCTTGAGGGCCAACCGGTGTTGCTCAAAAATTATTCATGGTGAAGGAACCACATGCCATATGGCTGCAGTTTGTACACAGTAGACTTCCTCCTCCTCCTCCTCCTCCTTCTACTTCTACTTCTCCTTCTCCTTCTCCTTCTCCTTCTCCTTCTCCTCCTCCTCCTCTTCCTTCTCCTTCTTCTTCTTCTTCTTCTTCTTCTCCTTGTTCTGTCACTGGAACAAAATCAGGGATATACTTACTACGACCATATGTCTGTTCTGAAATAAAATCAGAGGTAATTCCATATGCATGCTCTCTTTTTGAAGCAAACTGAGGCACATATGAAGTTAGATTATGCTCAGGAGCATGCACATCACCTCCGGTGTTAGAAGTACCACGAACATTGCTTTCGCCGCACATCTACAATTCGACATATACATAAAGTGTTGGCGGATCATTTGAACCAGAAGAAAATTCCATGAAAGACAAAACATCGTCGGTGTCACCTAACTCATAAATTTTGTCTGAATACTTCCCCGCCATTCTAGTGATACCAACAGAAGAGTTGATACCACATTTTGTTTGAACATAACTAATTAACCTCGAATGTGAAATGTTTGATGACACCATGACACAGAGCACCGGTTGATTATGATCACACCACTCTTGATTTATTTGTTGCCACGAACCCCCCACCACTAATACGTAACCTAATTTTATCAATTCCAAAACTCATTCTGAAAAAACACAAAACAAGGAAGATACATGAGAGATAAATTTGATTGAAAAGAGTTGATACCACATTTTGTTTGAACATAACTAATTAACCTAGAATGTGAAATGTTTGATGACACCATGACACAGAGCACCGGTTGATTATGATCACACCACTCTTGATTAATTTGTTGCCACGAACCCCCCACCACTAATACGTAACCTAATTTTATCAATTCCAAAACTCATTCTGAAAAAACACAAAACAAGGAAGATACATGAGAGATAAATTTGATTGAAAAGTTGGTTGAAAACTTGGTGGTCTTCAACATTTATCATTGGTGTGTTTATACAAAAATTTGATGGAATCAAAATATACCAATACATTGAAATTAATGATTTGTTGAAGTTGTACAATTCATAATCATGGTGAAAAAATACAGTGAATAACAGCAAAAGGACAATACCTGAAAAACATGAGAAATGAGTGATAGGTCACTTTAAGATCAATCTTCATAAAAGCTTTATGATTCCATGGCAGATCTAATTATCTTCAAGAACACTATGAAGGGATTTTAGAGAGAGAGTGAAAACTTCAATATTAGTCAAACTTTCAATTACRTAAACTGAGATATTACAATGAAGCTCTACCTCAAAATACAAAGACTMACCCTTTATATAGGGTCAAAKAAAACTATAAAGGTCAAAGTCAAACTATCTATGAAAAGTCAAACAYGATGACTTTAATCCATTTATARACAAAATTAACTTTCAAAATGAATACAATTTTACAYTGAATTTTAGTCCTAACATTCTCACCCTTTGTATTCAGACTTGAAAGAATTTTCGCGCTTTGAGTCTCGTTTGAACTTTGATGCTTTAATCACACTATGTCTTCTTCAAAACAATTTTYAGCTCGAAATCTTCACACAATCATTTGTTTGAGAAAGATCTTCTAACATTCTCCCCTCGAATGTAGAACCGCGATGATCTTCTCTTTTGACAATATAGATCAGAAACAATAACGATCTTCAGAATTGATCTTCAGCAAACTGTTGTAAAATTGATCTTCACATTCAACAACTCTCAGACATTGTAGCATTGGAATAATTTTTTGTAATCATCTCTAGTCGCACTCYKTTTGAGTCTTTTGCCGATCTTTGTTGTTACTCCCCCTTGATCTTTATATTAAATTCCCCTTATAATGCTCGGAATTGGACATTTCATTCATCATTACATACTCCCTCTTATGATGAAATGA
>NW_020203115.1:0-3884 GCF_001531365.2 Cynara cardunculus var. scolymus | reverse complement strand
TTACTCCCCCTTGATCTTTATATTAAATTCCCCTTATAATGCTCGGAATTGGACATTTCATTCATCATTACATACTCCCTCTTATGATGAAATGAGAATTATGACATCATACACAAGGATGATTGAAATTTCCCGCGAAAGCCGTCAATTCATGAAATTGTAAGTACATCTTTTCAAATCCACTTATTTAATCTTTTCAGATTAAGGGAATGAGAAGATAACAACCAATTTCAACGAATGAAATTGTTTTCAATCTTATAATAAAGATTGGTCTGTGAGTATAACAGATATACTCAATACAACAGAGGTACTGTATATATGAGACTTTATGAGGCTAATCTCACAAGGTCTTCCATTCAATCATCGATAGCTTAATTATAGCATATCTGTGAATGTTTTGGAAAAATAACATATAATTTGCAAAATCTGTGTAGTGTAGAAAGATAAAGCAACTAATGATTCTGTTTAGGCTCAAAAAGATAAACAGTATGGACTACACAAATTTATCAGACTCAATTAGTGATCAAAAAGACATGAAGGGGGGACATATATCCTTTTGATTCAATATCAACTTTCTTCGAATGAGAAATTGATAGATGATGAGTTGTGTGCCCTAAGTGTTACTGAAACACTTATCTGTTGAGAGATAAATGAGTAGTCGGTGGCCTGGGCTTTGCCTTTATCAATATTAGTCTCGAAAGAATTGAGAACTAATAGATTGTGTGGTATGCCCCGGATTTTAGAAGTTTGGAACAGGATTCTTGTGTTCTTTTAATCCTGATACAACTCTCGTCAATTCTTTTAGCTCACAACAACTACCCCTATCTTTTTCATTTTAAGCTCTGCACACAAACCCTTTTGTATTTAATCTCTCTCAAATATGGTTATCCTCTTGGGTAGGTTTGTCGGTTCTGACATTCCATAGAGGTATTTCTGATAAACACTCAGTCCCTCCTAAAATTTAGCATTACGTACAGTTGATCACAAACAGTTGATCAAAAAAATATTTTTGCAAATAAGCACAATGATCAGATAAAAATTGATAAAAAAATTTGGCTTTTAAGCACAATGAATAAAGGAATAATGCGACAACGTTCAGATCGGTATGCGAGATAAATGAATGAAGATCTGTAGGAACGAGTTTACAGATTCTGATTAAAAAAATAAGTGTATATCAATCAAGCTAAAAAAATCAGAAAAATCAACCTTTGAATACAAACGAGCGTATTATCACCGAAAAATATATTATTTTAAGAGACGTGATAATAACAGTTTGAAAAATTGCTGAAACAGGTATTGGAGTTATGTACGATGAGAAATTACACAAATAAAATCTCAGGAAATACCTATTCAGAAAATATACTCGTTTCTCAAAAAAAAAAATTCATTTTCCGAAAAACATTTACTGAACTTGTAGAGACTCCCCCTAGAAAGTAGATTATAAAAATGTTTTGATTCAGCTCAAAAATTAAAAAAAAAATTGGAAACATGTTTAGTGTTAGACCCCATAATTCATAAAAGTAAAAGTAATGAAGAACAATAAGTGATGAAGAATCAGAAGACCGATGAAGACGTTAAGGCAGAATTGACTAAGTCTGGAGAACAACCAGAGGGTCGATGAATCGACCAGAGATGCGATGGAAAGAGCATCTTCATCACCCCTCTGGTCAACAATACTTAGAGTTTTCTTCAGCAGTTCAACCAGAGGCATGCGATGAAGATATGAAGATAAGGTTGAATTAAAATCCCATGGAAGATAGCTGGAGATAACAAATCGACAGCTGGATTTTAAGTTTATCTTGATTTATAGTTTATCCATATTTTAGATAAACATTATCTTTCCTAGAAGATTGGCTAGATAGTTTTACTAGATAGTTATCTTCTTATTGCTAGTATAAATAGGTAGCTAGGCCTATTGTAAAATAAGACTTTGGAAGTGAGTTTTTACGCATATTTAATAGTCAAGTATATGCTTTGAATATACACATTCTTTGTTCTTGAGTATTCTCCATTTTATTCATCCACACTACTTATTTATGTTATTCATAATCTATTTATTAGTGTTATTGAGAGATCCGGGATCAACAATTGGTATCAGAGCCAACTGATTGTATCTCAATCAAAATGATCACTAAAATCTCTCCTTTCATCATCTCTCCATAAAACTCGTTCCTCTCTCTCTTCATATCTCCAATGGCCAACTAGAATTCTGAGTATAGTGTTGGATCCCTCACCAAGCCTCCAACTCTTCAACAAGAAGAGTACCCACAATGGAGAATAAGGATGGTAAACTTCTTGGAAGGAATGGACAGAATCCTCCTGCGATCTGTAATGGAGGGTCCTTACGTTCCATAGACTCTTGTCCCAAGAGTCACAGAAACAAATACCACAGCAGAAATTCCTGCTTATTATATGCCCAAGGATGAAAAGAATTGGGATGAAGACGATATTGAGCGTATGGAAATTGACAAGAAGGCCAAGCGACTAATCATCATGACCATTCCCAATGAAAATTTTCAATCCCTTGATGCATGTTCCACAGCAAAGGAATTGTGGGATGAACTTGCGAGCCAATTGGAAGGAGGAGCTAAAATAAAGAAGAATCTTAGAGCACAATGTCTCAACGAATACACCAACTTTAAAGCTCTTCCAGATGAACCAATACAGAAAACTTACGATCGTTTCAATACATTGATTAATCAATGTCGTCGAAATGATATCTCCAGAACAAAGGAAGAAAACAATGTTTTGTTCCTAAAAAGTCTTGGCGATGAATGGACTCAGCTGTAAATGTCCCTTCAAGCTAATCAGGACCTAGACGGCTGGTCAGTTCATGATGTATATGGAATGCTTGCAGCACAAGAGAATGACATAATGAAGAAGAAAGTATCCATCGGTGGACCTCTGGCTCTTGCTGCTGATGAAAAGGAAGTATCAAGGACCTCCATCAGAGATCATAAGAAGAAAGGAAAGAAAGCAACGGTGGTAGAATCGGAATCAGAATCTGAAGACGAGTCATCTGAATCAGATGATGATATCAAAGCCTTTGCTAAGTCTCTGGCCTTGATTACAAGACAGTTCCAAAAGAAGTTCATCAAGAGACCCTATGAACAAAGAGACTTCAAGAAAGAGAAGTACCAGTCATACCATGAGAAGAAACCATCGAAATTCTATCAGAGGGAAGACAGAAGAGAAGAAAGAGAAGAGAGAGAGGACAGAAGGGAGGACAAGAAAGAAGATAGAAACGGAAGGAAAAATGACCTTCGCTGTTTCAGATGCGGGAAAATTGGTTTTTTTTCAAAAGAGTGCAGAGGACGATTGGTAAAGGATGTTGATTATTACAAGAATAAGTACAAGTACAATCCAAGAGAGCGAAGCCTGATGGCTGAGAAAGAAAATTGGGTATCCGACTCTTCATCCTATGAAGAAGATAAAACACTCATCTGTCTGATGGCCACATCTACCGCAGAATCCACCTCCAACTCTGATGATCAGGTATGTGAGTCTACWTCCAATGAAACCAACTCTGCTCCATCTGAGCTAGAGTTAAGGGTGATAAAACTTTCAGAGGATTTCTTTAAATTGAAAGAGAAATTAAATTTTGAAAAATCTGAAAGACTAAAAGCGGAAAAAGAAGCAAGTTTCTACAAAAGAGAGACTGATATTCTAACCGAAGAAAAAGCCGAACTTGCTAAGGAAAAGGTGTTGATCCTCTCTCTCAGTGATTTGATGCTAATCCCTTTTTCCTTTCGATGTATTTTTGTTTCTGTACTTTCAGTTCCAGCGATCAATACACTGAGCATGTTCAGTGATCGCTGAAGAACTCGTTTTGTAATTCATTCAGAGACAACGATACTTCAAGAAAACAACACTCACACCAAAGA
>NW_020203114.1:17619-23655 GCF_001531365.2 Cynara cardunculus var. scolymus | reverse complement strand
GAAGGTTTTTTGGTGTGAGTGTTGTCTTCTTGAAGTATTGCTGTCTCTGATGAATTTACAATGCAAGTTCTTCAGCGATCACTGAACATACTCAGTGATGATCGTTGGAACTGAAAATACAGAAACACAAATACAACGTGAAAGGGAAAAGGGATTATCATCAAATCACTGAGAGAGAGGATCAACAATGAGCTATTGAGGTCAAATTTGTGGGTGTTGATGTGTGCACAATAATGTTCACTCTAGAAAAAGGCGAAGAGACTCTAGAGGTTCGTTCCAAATAGCCTTTCGAATTCTTTTGTGATATTACTCCCGAGCAATCTTCTACAAAAAGATATGATAACAAATTTCAAAGTACAGTTTCAAACAACTTTTGTCTTTCACAGTTTATTCAGGTTTGCAAAGCATATAATACGTGAAGTTCTGCCCCATTCAATAGTGTGTCAATTGATTTCAAAGGTCTATGCAGGAATACCCAATATTAGAATAGTATACACACACACATCAAGATGAGTATATATATATATATATATACCATTTCTGCTATTGACATTTAACACAACACACACACACAACAGAGACAGATCAACATATAACACTTGTTGTTGACAGATAACACATTTAACACACACAACACTCTGCTGTCCCAAACAAGAATTTACATTAAACTTGATTTTGCAACATGTCCCAAACAAGAATGCAGTCCCAACAGATGCAATTAGTAAAGACTTATATAACACATTTATATTATTGTGCATCAAAAGCCATATATAAGATGCATTCAGTAAAGACTTATCTAATACATATGACAACAGATTCATGTTTTCCATGTGAACAAGTTATATGACATTCTCAAGCCACCATGCCAACATCATATTTAGTTAGACCAGAATGCAAATGAAAAGGTTATTTTGAAACAGACCTCTGGTTGAAACATTGAAACTAAAAATTACGACAACAACATGAACATGTAACATGGAACTATTTTTGGGTTTGTTAATATGGACTTACAACAGAATTTCAGGGACTTAAATATGGACTTACAACAAAAAATTTAGACATCCGAAAACAGAATATGTAACATGGAACCAATGGTTACACACTGTTTGATATCAAGAATCCTTTTTTTTTTTTTGTAAAATGCACAAAAATGAAATGGAAACAATTATCTTTACAGACCGGATGCTCGTTTAGTAGGAACAAGAATGAATAAGAAGAAACCAGTTGGAACATGGTTAGAACACATACAAGAAGAACCAAAAGATTCCAGCACATGGGTAGAGAATGCAAACAGCAGTGTTAGGACTGAAATTCAGTGTAATGTTTGAGCCTATAAATATGGTGAAGTCTTGTAATCTTTGTAAGGAAGCTTATTGTAAAATTCATTTACGTAATAGAAGAGTTGACCAGATCTTTGAAGTTTGACTTTCTCTCTCAAAGTTCATCTTGAATGTGATTAATGTTCATATCCAAATCTGCCGTTAGTGAAGCTTTATTGAAGATTGATCATTGTTAAGGACTCACAATTAGTATCAGAGCTGGAAATGCAAGAAATCAAAATAAGAGATCAACATATTTGAAGATTTTTTGAAGAAATTTTCTGGATTTTGTTACTGTTCTTCATTTTTTTTCTTAGTGTTCTTAACTTTTTTTCTTGATTTGATCCGATTTTTTTTTAAAATTTTGTGTTTTCGTGTTAAAACAATGATCAATCTGTGCGAAATTACATTCTGAATCTTTGTTATTCACAAACTTTTATAATTTGATCATTCTTTTTCATGTTTTAATCAATTTAGTGGTTTTAATTTTTTTTCGTGTTCTTGACTTTTTTATAAAACCTGTGTTTTGATCCAATTTTTTTTAAAATAAAAAAGAAGCCCATTACATGTTCTTCTTCATCGCTCATCTACACAGTCTTGCCCGATTTAGTTCATCGCTCAACTCACCATCAGCCAAGTCCAAATCGCTCACCGTTCTTGCTAAATTGCTCATAATTTTCAGACCTTTCTTGACCAGATTCATTAGTCGCTCATCGAAATCGCACAACCTTCTCCGATTTCAACCTAAATCGCACAAGCATCCAATTTTGCATAACTCGCTCAACAGTCGGTCAAAAGATTTCTCTCAGATAGCACAGGTTAGTAAATCGCTCAATCTCACAGGTTAAATCGCACATCACAGTTCAAGGCTTAACCGGATTCTTGGTAAATCGGTTGAGGCTTAACCGGATAAGTGTTAAATCGATTGAAGGTTGTCCGGATTCAAGGTAAATCATTCATCTCCTTAGCCAGATTCAAGGATTTTGTCCGGATTTCTGAATCGCTCACACTCGCTGTTCGATTTCTTATACATCGCACAAGTTCTTCACATAGCTTCATCTCCTTAACCTGTTTTGACCAAGATCGTTTGACCATTTGTCCGATTTCACATAAATCGGACACCATCTTGTCTGAATTCTGTATAAATCGCACAAATTATTTTGGTCGAGTTTTGTTCAGATTAAGCTTAAAACGCAGTCTTCAAATCTGTGCCTTCAACTGTGGAAGACTCGATAACAGTCTTCATGGAAGAGTGGTTGCTGTCATGCGGCATCATCTTCTATCGAGCGTGGGTCATCCGTTTTATGGTTTGTGAAAACTGCTTGACAGATTCATCTTCTTTCTCAATACTTAGTAGCGAAGCTTGGCCAGAATTGTATTGCAATGTTGCCTCCAACATAGATTCTGTCATTACAACCCTCTTTTCATTTGAGCAAGGGAATTCATAGCCTTTACTGTTCTTTCTTATCACCAAGAACTTGCTGCAACTCAGCTACCACTTGTTCCATATGTTCAATCCTTGCACTCAATTACAGAATTATCTTGTTTAGCCATCTCGATAAGCGCTGTCTCCAACTCCTCAGCTCTAAGTGTAGCAGATCTCTTTTCTTCCATCATCAAGCACAACTGGGCCTTCAACCACACAACCAATGGTTGTGATATCAAGAGAGTGATTAAGAAGTTTTCTGCTTTTATCCAAAAGAGAATTTTTGTAATGGATTTGAAGAAGTCTTGAGCTTACTGTGTAAATTTGGTCAATGCAGCAATAGAGACTGTGATTTTGAAGTAGTTGTTGTTTAATTTTGAAGCTATGGATAGCACAAAGATTTTGATTTCACTTGTTTGATTGATTACCTCGTCAGCTTTTATCAGGTTTTGGATTAGGTCAACATCCTGTTTTATAGACCTAATTGTTGTAACAGATGTTGTGATTGTTATTGTAATTGTTTTAAATTTGTGCAATCTGCATTAGTGTATCTGTGGAAAAAGTTGTTGCACAGGTTGAAGATGGGCCTTGTATTACATATATTGGGGAAGGTTGATCTGGTAATTTTGTTAAAATAGTTCATAATTGTCAGCCATTCTTGATTTGTGTGATCCTTATTTGATTCTGTTTAGGAACATCATTTCTCTCTTATTTGATACTGTGGTTGTTTGTCCTTTGTTGGTTTTTGCTGTATTGGGTTTGCTTTCTGAGATTATGAACAGCAGCAGGATGGCATGATAGGGTACAGAAGGTTTAGAAATTTTATACAAGATAAAACATTAATTGATTTTAATTCCAAAACTGTTACTGCATGCTGTAGCAGCAAGGACCAGGAAAACAGGACTATTCAAGTCTAAGCATACAGTGAAGAGAGATTTAAGATTGATTAGTGTATTGTATTGTGTTTTGTCTGTTCTGTATTTGTAAAGGTTACTGTTGATTTGTTTTTGAACATTTGGTTTGGGCTTGTATCTTCTTGGGTTTAATTTTTGTTTAGATTTTAATATTTGGATCATCGTTTATCTGTTTTGTTTTGTGTTTTCTGTTTGTATTTTGAGCTTAACTGTGTTTTTGATTTCTTTTATCTGATTTCAATGCATTTGATCCTAAATCAATCTTAATTTTTCTTAATGGCAAATATCCTAGAGAAGGAGAATCAAGAGATGAGAGCTCAGATTTGCAAGCTGGAAAAGAGCATAGAGAGCTATCAAGAGAAATATATTAATAAGTTCTACGAGAATCATGATAATGTAGAACTTATTGCTAATCTACATCAAGATCATAAAGTAGCATTGGAAAAAGTTGAGAATGATTTCATGAATAAAATTAATAAACTTGAGAATACTCTGAGTTTAGTGAGGAAAAACTATGATGATGATTTGAGAATTTGGAGTAAAGCTAATAAAGACATGTTCAATAAACTTCAAAAGCTAAAAACTGAAATGAATTCTTTTGGGAGAAATAGTATTCAAAGAAAATTCATTATTAAAGTTGCTCCTCCTTGATCTTTACATCAGATTCCCCTTTATAATGTCCGAAAATGGATATTTCATTCATTATTACGTAAAGAGTCAGAGGTCTTAACTGATAAATCTAAAAATGACATGGTTGAACTAAGAAAGCTTCTGAATCTAGAGAAAGAAAAGCTTTTAGAAATGGAAAAGAATTTTGAAGATGAAAGGAATGAATTTGAGAAAGAGAAGAGGAGATTTACTGAATTTGAAAGAAAATTCAGTGCTGAACGCATATCTTATGAGAATAAGATAAACTCTCTTGAACTGAATGCTAAAATGTTGTTAAAACAAATCTCGGATTTTGAGCAGCTGATCATCTTGGAACGAGCCAAGAATGATAAAGAAAAGAAAGACATCTCCGAAGACTGTTAGATTCAATTATAGAAATTATCTGAAAGCATTGATCTAAAGCAGAAGGCTTTAGACGAAGAGAAGAAGCAATTTGCTCTTGAGAAAAGAAATACTTCAAAGAAGTATACAACAATTGCTAAAGAACTTGCAAATAAGAAAAAGTGGCTTGACATCGCCTCAGAGAATGACAAGAGCAGCTCAGATGAAGAGAAACGAGAGTTGATAAATCAGAAGAGAAATTTTGAAATGCTTCAGAAGGAGTTAGAAGGTAAACTCCTGGACACTACAAGCAAATTGTTTGATCTAAAGAATAACCTTGAAACTGAGATGAAGATGAGAACTGAACTTAAAATTAAATTTGATTTAGTTACTGCTGAAAGAGACCAGCTTTTACAAAAAATCAAAGACTTTTCATGTGCTAAAAGCCCAACTGGTTCTCAATCACGGTGTAAAACTAGCTTTTATGACTGTTCTAGTGTTAAATCTAACAGTTATTATAGCAGTCCTAAATCAATTGTTTCTAAGAACAATTCTCGTTCTTCAAATCAGTATTATCAAGGGTGTGTCTTTGGATCACCCAATTATCATTCAAAAGGTAAAAGCATTTGGGTTAATAAAGCTGATTCTGTTTTATCTAATACACATGTTGTTACTAACTCTGTTCTTCCTTGTATTGTGAGATCCACTAATGATTTGATCAATCTTAGCAAGAGAAGAATTATGTGCTCAACATGCAGAACCAATAATTTTGTCAATAACAAAAGGTTCAACAGGTGGCATGGAGATAACAACTATAAGAATAGTTGGAAAGGAAAGAACAGGCATGATCACAATTACTGGTACAGATCATATTTTATTCCTGATCATCTTGTTCAATGTGCTAAAAAGAATATATCTAATAAGAATAAATGGTTTGGAAGTTACAACATACCCCAACCAGATACTAATAAAATAGGACCCAAATTCATTTGGGTACCAAAATCTACTTAATCTGGTTTTGCAGGTGTGTCAAGTTTGTGCTGATCAGAATATCATTTCTTTGATACACTAATGCAGGGGGAGTTGTAAACTATCCAACAAAGGCTTCTAAACACTCAGTTTAGAACCGTGCTTAAAATGTTTCCATTTTTTTTATTCTTTTGAGCTAAACTGATTCATTACTAAAATCAACTTTCTAACGAGAGTCTCTAGAAGTTTTTAATAAATGTTTTTGGAAAATGATTTGTTTTGGGAAAACGAGTATTTTTTCTGAACAAGTATTTCCTAAGATTTTACTTGTGTAATTTCTCGTCGTACATAACTCCAATACATGTTTCAGCTATTCTTCAAACTGTTATTATCACGTCTCTTATAAGAAAATCATTTT
>NW_020203114.1:0-17520 GCF_001531365.2 Cynara cardunculus var. scolymus | reverse complement strand
CTTATTGACTGTGCTTATAGCCAAATTTTTTTGATCAATTTTATCTGATCTTTGTGCTTTATATGCAATATTATTTTTGATCAACTCTTGTGATCAAATGTGCATAACTATAAATTTTTAGGAGGGACTGAGTGCTTATTAGAAATACCTCTATGGAATGTCAGAACCGACAAACCAACCCATGAGGACAACCATATCTGAGTGAGCTTTAAATCAAAAAGGGTTTGTGTGCCGAGATTAAAATGAAAATGAGAGGGGTAGTTGTTGTGAGCTAAACGAATTGACGAGAGTTGTGTCAGGATTAAAAGAATACGAGAATCCTGTTCCAAACTTCTAAAATCCTGGCATACCACACAATCTATTAGTTCACGATTCTTTGGAGACTAATATTGAAAAAGGCAAAGCCCAGACCAATTCTTGTCACAACCCCACCAACTACTCATTTATCTCTCAACAGATAAATGTTTCAATAACACTTGGGGCACGCAACTCATCATCTATCAATTTTTCATTCAAAGAAAGTTGATATTGAATCAGAAGGAAATATGTCCCCCCTTCAAGTCTTTTTGATCACATATTGAGTCTGATAAATTTATGTAGTCCACACGGTTTATCTTTTTGAGCCTAATCAGAAGCATACGTTGCTTTATCTTTCTACACTACACAGATTTAGCATTTTATATGTTAATTTTCCAAAACATTCATAGATATGCTTTTATAAATCTATCAATGATTGAATGGAAGACCTGGTCAGATGAGCATCAAAAAGTCTCATATATACAGTACATCCGTTGTACTGAGTATATCTATTATACTTACAAGCCAATCTTTTTATAAGATTGAAAAACAATTTCATTCATTGAAATTGGGTGTTACCTTCCCATTCCCTTAATCTGAAAAGATTAAACAAGTGGATTTGAAAAGATATACTTACAATTTCATGAATTGACGGCTTATGCAAAGGATTTCATTCATTCTTGAGTATGATCGAATGATTCTCATTTCATCATAAGGGGGAGAATGTAATAATGAATGAAATATCCATTTCCGGACATCATAAAGGGGAATCTGATGTAAAGATCAAGGGGGAGTAACTTTAAAGATGGCAAAAGACTCAAAAGGAATGCAATTGGAGATGATTACAAAAGATTATTCCTGTGCTAAAATGTCTGAGAGTTTTTGAATGAGAAGATCAATGTTTCAAAAGTTTACCATCAGATTTCTCTTTTCAAAGAGAAAATTTGTTAGAGTTTGTTGTCTGAAGATTCTTTGAAGATCACATCTTGTACATTGTTTCTGAAGATTTTTGTTGTTTTTGATCTACATTGTCAAAAGAAAATATCATCGTGGTTCTACATTCAAGGGGGAGAATGTTAGAAGATCTTTCTCAACAAATAATTGCCTAAAGATTTCAAGTTGAAGTTTGTTTTTGAAGAAGACATAATGTGCTTAAAGTTTCAAAGTTCAAACAGGACTCAAAGCGCGAAATTTCTTTCAAGTCTGAATACAAAGGGGGGAATGTTAGGACTGAAAGTCAGTGTAATATTGTATTCGTCTTGAAAGTTTATTTTGTCTATAATTGWATAAAAGTCATCGTGTTTGACTTTTCTTAGATAGTTTGACTTTGACCATTTGTGTAATGTTTGACCCTATAAATAGGGTGAAGTCTTGTAATCTTTGTGAGAGCTCCATTGTAAAATTCAGAATACGTATATTGAAGTTTGACTAGATTTTAGATCTTGGCTTTTCCTGTCAAACTCTCTCATCTCTCCTCTCATGTTCTTCAAGGCTAAATCATAAACTGCCATGGATTTATTGAAGATTATTGTAGATTGATCAGAGTGGGACACACAATATGTTAGATCCAAGCGCTTACCACTACGCCAAAAGAAATTGCTGGTGGAGAAGGCACAACTTATTTCCTTATAGCGTATCAGCCAGTGCCACGTTTCGATTTAGGAAGATGCTGGTCAATGACCCAACAATCCCCCCAGCATCTGCCAACACTAACAAAATCTTCGCTAGAAGTCAATGGCTGCATAGCATGCCTTTTGCATCATTATGCACTCCATGGGATTCGAACCCGTGACCTGCTCTGATACCACATGTTAGGATCCAAGCGCTTACCACTACGCCAAAAGCAATTGCTGGTGGAGAAGGCACAACTTATTTCCTTATAGCATAGCAGCCAGCGCCACGTTTCGATTTAGGAAGATGCTGGTCAATGACCCAACAAGCAGGAAGAGAAAGAGAATCTAGAATGCAAAATTAAAACCTCAATACTTCAGAGAAATTGTTAGGGTTTTGAAGAAGTTGTGGAGAAAGCAAAACCTCCAAAGTCTGGTATATGTAGCGATGAAGTCTTCTTGGGAGCCAGCCATTTGTGCAAGTTTTGCAACAATTGAAGAAATCGAATGTTGACCTTACTGATTTGGTTATGACGCAGGATCATTCATGAAGAAGAGGCTGGAAAAGTAGAAGAACAGAGAAAGTCATTTTGACCTTACCCCAAAATGGTTTGGCGGGGAAGGGGTTCCTAGAAGTGGAAGAGAAGAGAAAAAGAGGTCTGACTTTTTTCTTCTCTATCAATGCATAAAAAGCTTGTATCAAATGCTTTCTGACTTGTCTTTAAGAGTTTTTTGAATTTATTGCATAAAACCATTGTAACTTATGCTTTAGGAGTTGTAATTAAGATATTGACCTAAATGGTTATATATGTAGTATAGATATATCGATATAGATATATAACTCAATGCTTCATGGTTAAGAAAAGTGTGATTTTTAAATGATATCTTCCACTGCCCAAACTATTGTTATAATTAAAATAATCTCCACCGCCTTTGTGAGAGTATTTAAAGAAAGAAAAAGGATAAGATCTTTATCTTATCACTTTATATGAGAAGAAATCTGGGTGGAGAGAAAAAGGTGTTTTCTGGCGGAGACAGTGTTCTTGGAAAAGAATCTATTACTCAAAATTGTTTGAAGAACCAGTTTGCTATAATCTGCAGAATCTGTGTTGACAAGGTGAGTTTTGATAAACTAAAACGTTTAAAATTGTAGTTTTATAAACAGTTGGGTTTAGGAAATTGTGATTTAGAATTAGTTTGATAAAACTGTTTTTCTAACAGTTTAAGTGAAGTGTTTATGATTTTGGAGTTTGAAACTGTTTTGAAAAGATAAAACAATAATTGTGCTTTAAAACAGTTTTGGAAAGTTAATATTCTGTGTTAAAAGATTTAAAAGAAATATGATATGTGGAAACTTATGAAAGAACAGATTGTTCTTGAGTTAAAAGGTTTTGATGATAAAACAATTTTGAAACCATTATTGGTTAAAAACTATAGAGGACATCTCATCAAGACGGTTGTGACTTCGGTCTATCTTCGTTTGGGATTAATCTATAGATTTTGTGGATA
Organism: Cynara cardunculus var. scolymus; assembly: GCF_001531365.2. Lineage (NCBI taxonomy): Eukaryota > Viridiplantae > Streptophyta > Magnoliopsida > Asterales > Asteraceae > Cynara > Cynara cardunculus. The sequence continues at coordinate 14,104 of NW_020203114.1, read as the reverse complement.
AAACTATGGAGGATGTTTCATCAAGACGGTTGTGACTTTGTTCTGTCTTCATTTGGAACTAATCCATAGATTTTGATGAGGAAATAAGGGTGACATATCAAGGAGAGGTGTACCATTGGATAAGGGTGGCATATCAAGGAGAGGTGTACCTTCGGCTACAAGGGTGGCATATCAAGGAGAGGTGTACCTTTGGATATAAGGGTGGCAATTGAGTGTGGTTATTATAGATCTTGCTATTATGTCTTTTAAGATTACAATCTGAGTTCTTACTTCTTTGTGATTTAAGGACTCAGAGATGTTGTTCTTATTAAAAATGTTAGTATTGATGTTATTGAGAAGGGGAAAACTTGGCCTATGGTCACTGGTTTTGGATATAAATTGTTTTGGATCAAGTGTTCGGATACAGAGGAACCAGAGAGGCTCTGGTTGTTCCTTGAAAGGAACCAGAGGGGATCTGGTTGGTCCTCACTATAGAACTAGAGTGTTAGACACCAACTTGTGAGAGTGTAAGTAAGAAGTCTCTTACTCTAGTCAATATGACTTACTCTATTCAAGTGGTCTGGACTAAGAGCTCTCATGCAGAAGATCAAGAACCAGAGCTCTTACTCAAAGAGTGAAGGTTCCATTCATACAAAGCTCGCACTCTATCTCCATGGACGATCAAGCCTTATGCGCCAAAAAGCATAAGCGCTTGATGCAAACCTACAACTCCAAGACACAGAGCCTCTACATAGTACATGCAGAGCCTCTGCATATGCAGAACCTCTGCATAGTACATACAGAGCTTCTATATAGTTCATGCAGAGTTTCTAGTCACATTCTCCATGGAACGCGCGTGCAAGCCCAGAGATTTTCGCAAGCGTCTAACAGATTTGAGGTGGCTTGATTTAGTCTGCTCCACTTTTCAAGGGAAATCAAAGATAAGGATGCAGACTCGGCAACTCAGAGTTTCAAGCCTAATTTATAGCATAGTTGTTAGACCTACGTGTATATAAGGACACTTCCTCCTCAGGTTCAAATCACCTGAGAGTGTTGACTTATACTATACCTATTTTATAGTGAGATTACGTTTAGATTGATTGTTCTTTACTTTCATCTAATAAAAGCATTCGACATATTCAAGTCTTTTCATTGTTCTTATATGTTTTGAATATTTCATATAATCATCTTCGATTCACTGTTTGCTTTTCAATCTTATTATTTATAAACTATGTTTTCTGGAAATTAAGAGTATCTGGGTTCCAACAATTGGTATCAGAGCCTACTAATCAAACTCATTGATTAGTCGATCGATATCCATCTGGATTCTACTCTTATTTTTTTATTATTCGTTTTAAAAAGGAATTTCACTCCTATTTTACTTCTTTTAAAATGTTTGCTTTTACGTAATCTGGAAATTGTTTTATCTTTAACGTCGTTTATCACTTTTTTGTCAATCTTTTTTTCAAAAGTTTATAATCAAAAATGCCGTCTCAATCATGGAACTCCATGTACAGTGTCGGTTCTTTAACCAAACCTCTGACTCTCATTCGGATGATTAATTTTTTTGAGGGTCTTGACCTCGAACTTTATGAGTAGATTCTAAATGGCCCTTATGTCCCTACCACTATTATTCCTCGTATTCCTGCTGCCGGTGATACAGTTGAAGTACCTGCCAGGAGAGTACCCAAGCTTCGTCGCGATTGGAACGATGAGGACAAACACAGAGGGGAGATTTATTAGAAAGCCAAAAGGCTTTTGATCATGGCTCTCCCCAATGAGATTTTTCAATCTCTTGATGCGTGCGATTCTGCCAAGGATCTATGGGATCATTGGCAAATCAGTTGGAAGGAAGGATAAAGATGAAGAAAAATCGTCGTGCTCAATGCTTGAACGAGTACAATAGTTTCTAGGCACTTCCCGATGAGTCTTTAGAACAGACTTACCACAGGTTCAACACTCTGATCAACAAATGTCGCAAATGTGACGTAACCAGAACACAAGAGGAGAACACCATGCTCTTCTTGAAGAGGTTGAATGAAGAATAGGGACACTTGACAATGTCTCTTCAGGTGAATCAAGAACTGGAACAATGGACGTTGCACGAGGTATATGGGACTCTTCAAGCTCAAGAGCAAGAAGTGCAGAAAGCCAAGGTCTCTCTGGGTGGACCTCTGGCTCTTGTCTCTGATTCAAAAGAGACAGGATCTAGCCAACCACACAGAGAGCGTAGATCCAAAGAAGAAAGGAGGAAAGGAAAGAAGGCTCTCATCATGGAGAGTGATGAAGAAGACAGAGCTTCTAGCTCTGAAGACGATCATATTAGTGCTTTTGTACAATCCTTGGCCCTGATCACCAAGGAATCCCAAAGGAAGTTTGGGAAGAAGGTCTTCAAAAAGCGAGGAAGGTAGAGCGATCGCAGTAGAAGTAGAGCTTTCGAAGGAAGGAACCCTCCCTCTATTTTAAACAAGAAAGAGGAAGAGCCATCGGAACAGAAGAAGCAATGTGTTAGATGCTTCATATGCGGCAAAATGGGACACTACTCCAAAGAGTGCAGAGACCCTTTAGTGAAAGACGAACTGTACTACAACAACAAGTACAAGTACAATCGATCACAAAGGAGTCTCATGGCTGAACAGGAGAACTGGGTCTCTGACTCCTCTTCTGAAGAAGAAGACCAAGCCCATTTAGGTGGGATGGTTGTTGAGAATGACAGAGAAGAGTTTGGATCTAACTCCGACTCCCAGGTATGTTCTATCTCTCGCTATTCTCATTCTGACCTGGAAAAAAGCATCTCTGCTTTGACAAACGATTTTATTAACTTATAGCAAAATCTCTCTTTCGAAAAATCCAAAAGAAAATCTTTGGAAAAAGAAAAATTATTTTTTGAATGGGAGACAGAGCTGCTAACTGTAGATAAACAAGAGTTATCAGTGGAAAATGAAAACTTTTGTAAACAAAACGATCCACTGAAACAAGTCTTAAATCAGAGTGCTTAGAACTAAAAGAGGCTATAAAGAAGAAAGAAACAAAGTTTTTAGAAAAGGAACGTTACAGATTAAACTCTAAGGCCCTCAAAGATTATTTTCAAAAGGATAGGGAGTTCTTTCACCAGAGCTGACAAAGAAATGAGCTCTTGATCAAGAAATATCAAGATGCTGAGAAGGTGTATGAAAAAGTAATTCTCAACAGGATAAAGCAGGGATAGGTTATACAGACTTAGACCTCACCTGGAAGAAGAAAACTACTCTTGAATCTGTGTTTAGGTTAGGCGTAAAACAAAAACCAGATTTTCCAATTCCGTATACAGCTTCACCTTTCAAGAGATGTAGGCTTGAGACCGGGCCAAAACTCAAAGATTAAAATTTAAAAATATCTCTTATTCTTCAAAGAGTATGCCACAAGTTGATTTAAAAAGCATACAAAAGACAGACGAGATCTTTTATTTAGGCTCTACAAAATCTTGAACATCTTAAGATTGATAGTGAGCTTGTGAAACCAGAACCAGATGAAATCAAGAGTTCATCCACATAAAATTTTCTTAAAACTCTGGATCCAAAATTATTGGATGACTTCACCAAAAATGATAAGACAGGTTTTCGAGCAAGATTTGCTTGAGGCCTTGAATTATCCTTCTAAAGGTCATGCAGATTCTTCTGAGAGTAACTCCTCAGATACTTTTGAAAGTTCCTCAAAACAAAAGACGGAAGAAGCTTCTAGCTCATGCATACGAGAATCTCAAGTTCTTAATGATACCTCTGTATTTCGATATTCACACAAGGATTTTCTTGACTCTGACTTTGAGTCAGAGGTGGACTCGTTTAAGGAGCAAGTTGAGACAGAGATTGTAGCCAAAGAACCAGACGTTGCAAAACCTCCTAATGAGAAAAAGATACTCCTAGGTTATGGCTATGTAAGCATGACAACAAGTGCTAAATCCGCTCCCAAGTTTGAATACAGGGCAAAGAGTACAAAGTCTGTTTCCTCTACAACGAAGGGCTCTAATTCAAAAATTCAAAATCCAAGCCAATTAAGTTCACTCCGGAACAGAAGGGAAAATCCGCTGCAAACTCTAATCTTAATTCCTTTGTTTTAGAGAGGCCTCTGAAGGCCAAATGAGTAGGAAGGAAAATATGAGAAGATTCACTCAAAGTCGTCTAAACAATCAGATCTAGATAGGAAGTTTGTTAGAACTACCAATGCTAGGAATGATTGTAATAATATGTTCTTCAAATCAAATAAATCATTCTGTCATTCAAAATGTATTCATAATTGTGAATGTTTCTCTCTGATGCATAAGTTAAAGCAGCACTTCTCTGATCCTAACTGCATTCTCTCTGGGTCATCAAGGATAAACTCCAAGAAGACCCAGAAGAGAAAGAAATCTCTTAAAGCCAAGTCTGGTAACTCAGGTGATGAGACGAAGCCTCTCCCTAAAGCTAAAAAGCAATCTTCTATCCCTAATCATCGAGGACCCATTATGAAATGGGTACCTCAATCACTATAATTTGTTTTGTAGAAGCCGCATGTGGACATTTGGTATCTCGACTCCGGATGCTCGAGACACATGACCGGCAATAAGAGGTTGCTCTCCTCATACAGAGAGACGATTGGAAGAAAAGTAACCTTTGGGGATAACATGCAAGGAGAGATAAAGGGATATAGAGATCTTCTACAAGGTAAGGTTGCTTATGTCTCTGGGCTTAAACATAATCTTTTGAGAATAAGTCAACTATGTGATTCTGACTACAATGTCAAGTTCCAAAAGGAAGCTTGCTCCATTATGTCAGAATCAGGTCAGGAGTTGCTAAGAGCCAAACGAAAGGGAATTCTATATCTCATGAACTTCTCACCAAGAGATAATTCAGAGACTCTTTGTCTCGTGTCTCGCAAATGTGAAGAAGTTTGGCTCTGGCATCACAAGTTGTCTCACTTAAATTTTCAAAATAGAGAGAAGATTGTGAAGAATAATCTGGTTGATGGACTTCCTGCCATACAATTCGAAAAGGACCATCTCTACTCTGCATGTGAAATGGGAAAGCTCAAAAGAGCATCCCACAAAACAAAGACAGATGTGTCCTGTGTCAGACCTCTGCATTTGCTTCATGTAGATCTTTGCGGTCCAATATCCGTGCAGAGCTTGTCTGGTAAGAAGTATATCCTAGTCTTAGTTGATGAATATTCACGATATACTTGGATTGAATTTGTCCCAGAGCTACTGATCAAGCTGATGACCAAGATCCAAGTTCTTCAACAAAGAAAAATTCAAAAGCTGAGAAGTGACAATGAAACAGAGTTTAAAAACGCAAAGATTGATGCGTACTTAGACAAGGAGGCCATAACTCAGAAATTCTCTACAGCAACAACACCACATCAAAATGGTGTTGTAGAAAGAAAGAATCGTACTCTGGTCGAAGTAGCAAGGACAATGCTAGCAAGCTCTGGTCTTCTAACCCATTTTTGCACCGAAGCCATATCGACCGTGCACTTTATCCAAAATAGAGCAACGGTGGTGAAGAGGCATATGAAGACGCCTTATGAATTAATCAACCAATGATAGCCTAATGTTAAATTTTTACATGTCTTTGATTGCAGATGCTTCATTCTGAATGATCGTGATCAACTTGGCAAGTTTGATAAGAAGGCCGATGAAGGAAAGTTTCTTGGTTACTCCACAAAATCCAAGGCATACAGAGTCTTCAATCAACAAACCAAGACTGTCATGGAAATCATCAACGTCTCGTTCAACGATAAAGAACAAGTGACTTCAAAGTACCTCAGCTCTGGACTCGAGCTTAACAAATTGACTTCCAATTCTTAAATGAAGTCAAGGAAATTGGAACTCAAGCTCTTATTTGAAGAGTTCTATGGCCATGAAGACATCTCTCTACGTGCACCAAGAGATGAATCTTCCTGTGTAAATGAAGAACCACAAACTACAAGTACATCTGACTCTGGTCCTTCACACACCTCTACTTCCTCTGGTGATCATGCGAATCCACAAACCAGAGCAAACAAGCTCTGCATCTATGCCCAGTTCCACAGAGCCAGAGCATAATACCTCTGGTTCTGCACCTGGATCCTCTGTACCATCATCCGAGGGGGAGCAAGCAGAACCTTCTTTGCCATCAATGAGCCAAATGACTAATATGCCTATGGAACATGATCAATTTTTCCCTATCTCTGTATCTGTCCCAACAACAAGATGGACAAATGATCATCCTCTTCATCAAATCATTGGTTTACCTTTAAGTGGTGTAAAGACAAAGGCTGCCACGGCTAATGAAAGTTTGTTCGTAAACTTTCTAAGCATGATAGAGCCTAAGAAAGTCCATGATGCCCCTACAAGACCCTAGTTGGGTTGACCCCATGCAAGAAGAGCTCCAACAATATGAAAGGAATAAGGTATGGACTCCTGTACCTTTGCCAAAGAATAAAATTGCAATTGGCTATAAATGGGTTTTCTGGAACAAAAAGGATGAGGATGGGATCGTTGTGAGGAATAAAGCTAGGTTCGTAGCAAAAGGTCACTGCAAGAAAGAAGGCATAGACTATGATGAGACCTTTGCGCCAGTAGCAAGGCTAGAAGCTATATGCTTGTTCTTAGCCTTCTCTGCTCATAAAAGGATTTTGAGTCTATCAAATGGATGTCAAGCCAGCCTTCTTGAATGGCAAGCTGAAGGAGGAAGTCTACGTTCAACAACCTCTGAGGTTTGAAAGCTCCACACATCCAGAGTATGTCTATTTCTTGAACAAAGCTCTATATGGACTTAAGCAAGCACCTCGAGCCTGGTATGAACGTCTTTCGTCTTTTCTTTTGTCAAATGGTTTTGAAAAAGGTAAAATCGATACTACTTTGTTCATTAAAAGGTATAAAGGTGAGATGCTTTTAGTACAGATCTATGTGGATGACATCATCTTTGGTTCAACAAATCAGAGGCACTGTGAAAAGTTCTCTGCGTTGATGAAGAGCGAGTTTGAAATGAGCATGATGGGAGAATTAACATTCTTCCTCGGCTTGTAAGTAAAATAGAGGGAGGACGATATTTTCATTAGCCAAGCTAAGTATGTCTCTGACATATTAAAGAAATACCAACTCCACAACTCTTCCACAATGAGAACACCAATCTCAACGGGAACTAAGCTTCACACAGATCCATCTGGAAAACCGGTGGATCTAAAGACTTACCATGGAATGATTGGATCACAGTTGTACCTCATGGCTAGTAGACCAGATATCATGTTTGATATGTGTCTCTGTGCTAGATATCAAAGAAACCCTAAGGAATCTCACCTTTCAGCTGTGAATAGAATCTTTAGATACCTTAAAGGAACTCAATTTCTGGGTCTCTAGTATCCAAAGTATTCTAGTTTTGATCTTATTGCATACACAGATTCAGATCATGCAAGATGCAAACTTGATCCAAAGAGTACATAAGGGAGTTTCCATTTACTAGGAGACAAGCTCATAAGTTGGACCTCAAAGAAGCAGAGCTGTGTCTCTACTTCCAGAGCTGAAGCACAGTATGTAGCTGCAGCCAGTTGCTATTCCCAAATAATATGGATGAAAACTTAGCTGAAAGACTATGGCATTGAGTTTGACAAAATTCCAATTCTGTGTGACTCAGAAAGTGCCATTGCAATCACAGCCAATCCTGTGCGACACTCTAAAACAAAGCACATCGACGTTCGCTACCATTTTATCAATGACCATGTAGAGAAAGGTACGATTGAAAGGTTTTTGTTAGTACAGATTTACAACTTGCTGACATTTTTACAAAGGCTCTTGATGAAAAGAGGTTTACCTCTTTGGTTAGCAAGTTGGGTATGCTAAATCTGTCCAACTAAGACAGAGCCTCTGTATGTACTATACGGAGCCTCTGCATCCCTTATGCATACTTCTGTTTTTATTTTAGTCTTGATCCATGAGACAGAGCCTCTTGCTCACGTCTAAGTTGTCTTGTGATACAGAGCCTCTGTCCCTTGTTTGTCATGCTTGTGCAATACTTATCATATATGATCCAAGCATAGTTCAAGGGGAGCAGATTAGCATAGCTCAAGTCGAGGGGGAGCCTTAAATCATGTATCATACTGAGCCTCTGCTTCAAAACTTTTATGATTATAGGATAGAGACTCTGTATATGTACTATGCAGAGCTTCTGCCTCTAAACATAGCAAGTTTACTAAACAGAGGACATGTATAGTCCAACCATGAGTCTTTGTACGAGATCCTAAGGTATGTTATCCTTCTTTTATATAGTACTTTGGGTTCCTTTCAAATTCTTTAAGCAATCTAATCACAGCAACTCTGTACTTCAATATAGAACTTCTGTTTAGTGATTGTTATTTCAAACAAACCAGAGTATATACTCTTGTTAAATCTTTTTGATGATTTAAAATATATTATTTTAATAAGAAGGCATACAGTTCTTATTTATAATTTTTTTTAATAGCTGTCATCTAACTAAGCGTAACCGCCTGTTCTCTTAATTTTTCAAACCCGGGAGGCGCCACTTGCAATTGCCAGTCCACGTTGCAATTCCCCACAGGCTGTGAGAAAACCGCTTCAATTTTTCTGACGCTTGGGGCGAAATACACTCGAGTGCTTTATTTATTTTTCTATTTAAACAAATTAGTTTTCCCCCAATTTTTTTTACGCTTACAAAAATTTACAAAGAACTCGCCGTCTTCAACGCTCCAAAACCGCCATTGATTCTCCTTCAAGCTTTCAAACCATTTTCTGGAACTACAATCTGTGGTGAAATCTTCATCTCCATTCGTCAAGTAAGTCAATCAAACCATTTCTTCAACCTTGGTAAAGAATCAAGAACCGATTCTTGAAAAACCCTAGTTTTCTAAACCCTCCACTTTTCCCAAAAACTTGCAACAATATCATCCTTAGAATCTGGAAACTCTCAAATCCACACCACTACCCTAAAAACTGTTGAGGAAACCAGTCAAAACATGGTTCCTCTTCCACTCAAGCCAAATAACCATGCCCTTGAACTTTCTCTAGAAAAGTTTGACCAAAAATTTCACCCTGTTATTGATATTCTTCAACATCACTTTTTGAACCCCACCTTGACGAACACAAATGACCTTGTACCAGAAGGATTTATCCAGGAATTTTGGCAAACCTGCGCCATTACTGACTCCCAACGAGGGATTGTTGGAGGCTTTTATGTGCCGTCGTCAAAAGAATTTATCAATGTTTGTATTTCGAGGTCCATGTTCTCCCGCATTCTTTAAATCCCCACAAAAACGGACCTAGGGCTTAATGAGTATGCCCCTCTCCCATCTGGAGATGAAATCGTCTCTTTCCTGAAATTCTTGGGGTACAACAAAGCTATCCAGTATCTGTCTCAATACCGTCGTCAATACCTGCCCCCAATGTCGAACACCATGTTCACATTGGTCAATCGATCACTGACATGGAAGATTGGGAGCTTAGACATGTGCTCCACGAACATCCTCCACATTCTGTATGACGTATTCTTCGATTTATCCTTGGACTACTCTTTGATACTCTACACAAAGTTCGAGGCCGCTGTTGCCAAGAAATGCCAAGAGGTGGCCAAAGGAAAGGAATTGCCATCTCTCTTGTTTCCCCGCTTCTTGGGTCTTCTTCTGAGGTCCGTTCTGGACGACAACATAGACATGAGACTTCTGCCTGTGCATGAAGTGAATGTGCTCACCCACGACGAGACCACCGTCAACAAAAAGGGCTACGCGTCAGAGAAGCCTATAATGTAACATTGTTTACAAAATATGGACTAAGAAAATTTTTCTTTAATACATTTATGAACAACTAAATTTTGTCAATTCTAAACTTTCCCCTAGCCTTTATCCTGCGAGGTATGTTGACCTGCAAAACCGGTTAGTCCAACAACTGAGCTGTTGGGTCATTGACCAGCATCTTCCTAAAATGAAACGTGGCGCTGGCTGCTATGCTATAAGGAAATAAGTTGCGCCTTCTCCACCAGCAATTTCTTTTGGCGTAGTGGTAAGCGCTTGGATCCTAACATGTGGTATCAGAGCAGGTCACGGGTTAAAATCCCATGGTGTGCATAATGATGCGAAAGGCATGCTGTGTAGCCGTTGACTTCAAGCGAAGATCTTGTTAGTGCTGGCAAATGCTTGGGGGGGGATTGTTGGGTCATTGACCAGCATCTTCCTAAATAGAAACGTGGCGCTGGCTGCTATGCTATAAGAAAATAAGTTGCGCCTTCTCCACCAGCAATTGCTTTTGGTGTAGTGGTAAGCGCTTGGATCCTAACATGAGCGTTAGACACAAAAGGTCTAGTGAGTGTATAAATCTCATACAAACAACATATTTTTCAAACTAGCAGTTTAGAATCAACCTGTACATATACAATCATTTTATCTATAATTTGTGATAGAATCTTTTTCTCACGCGGTTACGCCGCCATTACATCTCTCTCGCGGTTACACCGCCATTTCATCTCTCTCGCGGTTACACCGCCGTTATATCTCTCTCGGGGTTACACCGCCATTTCATCTCTCTCACGGTTACACCGCCATTTCATCTCTCTCACGGTTACACCGCCATTTCATCTCTCTCACGGTTACACCGCCATTTCCCAAGATAAGAACTTTAACTCAAAATAAAGTCTAACCAACATCAACCGGATTTGAAATCCGGACAAACTACTCGGATATAGAAGCCGGTCAACTTAGCCGGATATCTAATCCGGACAACACATGAAGATCAGCACTCCGAATAATACTTGGGCGATTTAGGTTTAAACCGGATGGCCTTTGAGCGGTTTAGGTTGAACTCCGACTGACACTCAAGCAGTTTAATTGATTCCCGGTAAAACCTTATACAATTTATGATAAACCTGGACATCCCACTCCAGACAACTCTTGGGCGATTTAGATGAAATCCGGTCAGCCTTTGTCCAGTTCAAGGAGTAATTCGTGCAACATTTAATATGATTCAAAATAAGGCAGTTCTAATAGCAATGAATTGGATACCAACAATTCATAGTCAAAACAGAATACACTCACCTTAAGAGCCGAAATCCTAGTTTTGAATTCCTCTTCCTCTTTAGCCGAATCCGGATGATAAATCTAAGAAGACTTTCATAGCCAAAAATGTGTAAAACCTTTCTCTGGAGACCCCATTTTAATATATATAGTAAAATGGATAAGATGACGGCTATACCCTTTCAACCGACTTCCCAAATGAAAAGCCTTTTAATAAAAATAAACCAACCTCACACACCTCCGCCTCCATACATATACATATACATATATATATATATATATACATACATATATAAACACTCTTATATTTTAGAACAAATTATTTATACCAAACATTACAACATTCCCTCCTTAAAAGAATTCCGTCCCGGAATTTCATTTAAGCAAACACGTAGGGATATTTCATTCGCATTTCCGACTCTGACTCCCAGGTGGCATCTGGTCCTTTATGATAACGCCACTGAACCTTTACTAATCCAATCTCTTTATTACGCAACTTTTTTTTACCTTAAAATCAGTAATGAGTTCAGGGGTTTCTTCAAAACACAATCTTTCATCCACTTTAATTTCAGGTAGCGGTACTGCCACATCTGGACTTATTAGACACTTCCTTAAATTCGACACATGAAACGTGTCATGGGATCCGCTTAAATCTGAAGGAAGTTCTAACTTGTAGGCCACTTCTCCAATCTTTTCAATGATAGGGAATGGTCCAACATACCTTGGACTTAACTTCCCCCTTTTTCCAAAACGAACTATTCTTTTCCATGGTGATACCTTTAGCATCACTCTATCACCCACTTGAAATTCAATCGGCTTCCGACGTTTATCTGCATAACTTCTCTGTCTATCCTGTGCAATTTTCATTCGTTCCCGTATTACTCCAATTTTATTTGCAGTTTGCTGAACTAACTCAGGCCTAGCTAACTGTTTTTCACCTATTTCGTTCCAACACAATGGAGTTTGACATTTTTGCCCATACATAATCTCGAAAGGTGCTGCCTGAATACTTGAATGGTAGCTATTGTTGTACGCAAATTCTACCAGAGCCAAATGACTATCCCATGATCCTCTGAAATCAATTACACACGCTCTAAGCATATCTTCTAACGTTTGGATAGTTCGTTCACTTTGTCCATCTGTTTGAGGGTGATAAGCTGTACTTAGCTTAATCTGTGAACCCGTCTCTCTTTGGAAGCTCTTCCAATACATAGAAGTGAATCAGCTATCTCTATCTGAAACAATTGATAGAGGAACACCATGACGTGTCACTATCTCATCAATGTACAGTTTTGCCAATCTCTCCATTGAATATGACTCTTTCATAGTTAAGAAATGTGTAGATTTGGATAACCGATCTACTATTACCCATATAGCATCATAACCTTTTGATGTTCTCGGCAATTTGGTTATGAAATCCATAGTAATGTGATCCCACTTCCAAACTGGAATTTCTAAGGATTGCAACTTACCATAAGGGTGTTGGTGTTCAATCTTTACCTGAAGACATGTCAGACATTGCTCAACATGCTTTGCTATATCATTTTTCATACCTAGCCACCAATACTGTTGCTTCTCCTAATACATTTTATTTGTACCTGGATGGATTGCGAAACATGACGTATGTGCCTCACTCAAAATACGTTTTCTGAGATCACCATAGCATGGTACCCATATTATGTTATGGAATTTCCAGAATTCTCTGTCATCTCTCACCAGATCAGATATTAATCCACCCAATCTTTCCTGTTTAATCTTGTCTTCCTTTATGGCCTCATGTTGAAACTCTCGTAATTCTTCCTGAATACTTGGTAGTAGCTCACTCGTAGAGCTGTAGCTTTGATAGTTCCACTTCTCTCTTGTCGGCTTAACGCATCGGCCACTACATTTGTCTTTCTGGGATGATACAAAATTTCACAATCATAATCACTTACCAATTCCAATCATCGTCTCTGACGCATATTCAGATCTTTCTGATGGAATAAATGTTGCAAGCTTTTATGATCCGTGAAGATTTGACACTTCGTTCTATATAGGTAGTGTCTCCATATCTTTAATGCGAATATTACAGCTGCCAATTCCATATCATGAGTAGGATACTGTTTTTCATGATCTTTTAACTGTCTAGAAGCATAAGCTATTACCTTTCCACGTTGCATCAGTACACAACCCAAACCCATTTTTAACGCGTCTCTAAATACCACAAAATCTTCCATTCCATCTGGCAAAGATAGAATTGGTGCACTGCATAACTTATCTTTTAACATCTGAAAGTCCTGATGTGATAATCAGACCCTAGTTATCACCCGAGGTAATTAATACGTGATTATTTGATTAAATTACTACGTGATAGTATAATAAATTGATACATTTGATCATGCTGGTATGTGAAAATTAATTGTATAATGTGGTTATGTGTATTAGTATATATATACTATATTATACACTTGCATATTAAGAAATGCATAGTGTGTGTGTGTGGATATATGTATGTATGCATGGTATGTGTAGATGCATGCATGTGCATGGGTTGTATGGGAAGAAGGGGCTGTTAGCCGACCTTCCATTTTTGGAAGTGTATAAAAGGAGGGCTTAGCCTCCATATTTTCTCTTCTTGCTTCTGATTAAAAGCTGTGCGATTTAAAAGAAGAGAGTTGGTCGGATTAATTCTGTTTGGAGATTCAAGATAATCTCAAGAGTTTGATTTCAAAAGCTTGATAAGGTGAGTGATTTCTAAACTCTTTTGCATAAAATTATTACTGGTTTTATATGAATTTTGTTTAATTTTGGAAAGAAATTAGTCTTCACTCTTAAATGTTTTATCCGGGTATTAAACCGGACAAGGCTTGTCCGGATTGTTTTAAATCGGACAAGGGTTGGGATAAGGCTTGTGTTAGCTCTCATTACTTTAAATGTAAAAGTATGGAAAAAGTAATACTGCAAGTGTTGACAGAAGATGATCTGTCACAGAAGACCACAGAGGACCAACAATAGAAGATGCTCAAGCGTACAAGTCTTAAGTGACAGAACCTATGTCGTGTCTCACAGAGGTTCTGCAGCCTGTCTTATGTGTAGATCTTCTTTAGCTGTTTTACTTAGGTTTATTAGCTGCTCG
>NW_020203113.1:21327-23968 GCF_001531365.2 Cynara cardunculus var. scolymus | reverse complement strand
AACCAGAGGCTCTGGTCATGCAACCAGAGTCTTTGGCTATCTAGAGGTTCTAGCTTGATTGCCACCCTTAGCCTTGCCTAGAAGCTTCTGTTATATCATTAAGCATTTATAGATGGTACATTTCATAATTAAGATTGTTAATATTGCAGATTGCTATGGCATCATCTACTCCTAGTGAATATTCAGCAGACGAATCCGGCTATGTGGTTCGCCGATCTAGAAGGAGCTCATCTATCAATATGGAGGTAGACCCGTATGAGCATGAGGACACAACAACTAGTGAGACACCTGCTTCACCACCTGCATCCATATTGCCCCCATCGGAGCCAGTACTTGATATTCCACCTCAAACATTTCATGGTCCAAGGACTAGAGTCACGCCTAGGAAAAGTGTTCCACTACCTCGGTGAGTGACCTTTGAGAATTCTGCTAGAGTAAGAGGAGAGTCATCGCAACCACAGCAGGGGAGCAGGACCTCTCAAATAGTGACCAGAGTACCTGCATCCTACACTCAGGGCGTGAATCTGGCTGAACGAGAGTGGGTTCAGAGAATCGCATCAGATACTCAAACTCACCAGACCCGGCTGGGATATCATCACCACATTCTGAACAACCTATCCGATGTGATCGAAATGCACCATCAGCGAATGATGAGAACCACGGATGTCGTCATTGCAACGAGGTGGGAGATTAGAAGATTGTACAAGTGTTTGGTGGTGAGTGGGATGATGATGATGTTGATGCTAGGAATACTGATAGGTTGGATGTTATTCTAGAGATAGTGTCTAGTGATAGGATATCTACTCGTTTGCATAGAAACCCAAGATCCTGTTTTTGTGGCTGTAATCAACTATGAATGCATGATATCTTTTAAGAAATGCTTATCTATATTAAGTCATGGTGAATATAAGATTATTCTGTCTGGTTATATAAATGCTTGAATGTTACCYATTCGATGAATATCCTTTGCATGACTGGAAGTTATTTTCCTTGATAATGCCATGAAAATGACGAAATTCCCTTMTGACTTAGGCYTTAGAAAATGCCGCCAARAAGAGAAAACHCTGMAGTTRCACGACTCGTATCAGAACAACTATTGGCTRCACTCCCCAATATTGTCADCCAAGTAGCGGCARGACTAAATGCAAACCAACCAACTAATTCTGAGCCTAGAACACCCCGGGAATGCACCTATAAATCCTTCAGATCCTGCAACCCAAAGGAATTCCACGGAACTGAGGGGGCTGTAGGATTATTGACTTGGATAGAAGGTATGGAATATGTCCTCCATATCAGTAAATGCTCAGAGGCAAGCAATGTAGAATATGAAGCATGTTTACTGCAAGGGCGAGCGCTGACATAGTGGAACACATTAGTTTAGACTAGGGGTCGGGAATCTGCCAACCAACTTTCATGGGAAGAGTTCAAGAAATTACTTAAAGACGAAGACTGTCCAAGAAGTGAACTCCAAAAGTTGGAGATGGAGTTATGGAACCATGAGATGAAAGGGGARAACATAGCTGCATATACTACCCGATTCTATGAGTTAGCAAATCTAGTGCCACATCTAGTGACACCCRAGGAAGTTCGAATCGAAATATATATTTGGGGATTGTCTCCAGAGATTCGAGGAAATATCACCTCGGCAAACCCAAAGACCCTTCAGGAGGCAATAGACATTGCCACCAAGCTCACAAATAATGYTGTTCGATCTGGAGAATTCGCCAAAGGAAAGAGAAAGATGGAGGAGCATGGGAACCGAAGATCTGGGGGAAGATTTGACAAGAATAGGAGAGTAGTAGGAAATTTTGAGGTGCAGAGTCAGGTGATAAACCAAGGAAGCAAGCCTAAGTGCAATAAATGCAAATATCCGCACTGGAGTAATTGAATCATTTGTCAAAGATGCCACAGAAGGGGTCATTCCGCAAAGGATTGTCGAAGGCGATTGTGTTTCGATTGTGGGAGTCCAGACCATATGAGGAATGTTTGCCCAAAGAGAAAACAAGGATCAAATGCTAACCAAGTTCGACCAGCCAATCAAGGAAACCCAGAAAGTCAAGCATGGAGCAGAGCATTTTAGATTGGAGCCAAGGAAGCTAGGCATGATCCCAATGTGGTTATAGGTACATTTCTCTTGAATAATGAATTTGCATCGGTATTATTTGATTCAGGGGCAGATAGAAGTTTTGTATCACTAGATTTTAAGCTGAAGATTCACTCAAATCCCCAAAGGTTGGAAGAAATTTATGTAATAGAATTTGCCAATGGTCAAGAAATTAAGGCTAGAGACATAATCAAGGATTGCACACTAAGTTTAGCCAACAAGGATTTTAGCATAGACCTTATTCCGATTGAGTTAGGAAGTTTTGATATAGTYATAGGCATGGATTGGCTATCCAAAAATAGAGCTGAAATAGTCTGTTCGAAAAAGGTTATCCGGATTCCTCAAGAAGGAAGTGACTCAATTATAATCCAAGGAGACGAGTCAGATCGGAAAATTAAGATAGTATCATGCATGAAGATGCGGAAGTACTTAAGGAAGAATTATGTTGCATTTTTGGCATATGTTATTGATAAGAAGGTCAAAGAGAAATGTATTGATGATTTTCCTGTAGTTCGGGAGTTTCCTGATGTATTTCCC
>NW_020203113.1:19288-21267 GCF_001531365.2 Cynara cardunculus var. scolymus | reverse complement strand
AAAATTAAGATAGTATCATGCATGAAGATGCGGAAGTACTTAAGGAAGAATTATGTTGCATTTTTGGCACATGTTATTGATAAGAAGGTCAAAGAGAAATGTATTGATGATTTCCCTGTAGTTCGGGAGTTTCCTGATGTATTTCCCAAGGATTTACCAGGACTACCCCAGCCAAGACAAGTCGAATTCGGTATCGACTTAATCACTGGAACTGCCCCAGTGGCAAAAGCACCATATTGTTTGGCTCCATCAGAAATGCAAGAAATGTCAAGCCAACTCCAAGAGTTATTGGATAAAGGATTTATAAGACCAAGTTTCTCACCATGGGGTGCACCAGTTCTATTCGTCAAAAAGAAAGATGGGTCAATGCGAATGTGTATTGTTTAGGGAGAGAAACAGGAAGAAGCATTCGAGACCCTTAAGTAGAGACTATGTAATGCACCTATTTKATCCCTACTAGAGGGTTCGGAAAACTTTGTGGTCTATTGTGATGCATCACATCAAGGCTTAGGATGTGTGCTAATGCAAAAAGATAAGGGCATTGCATATGCCTCAAGGCAACTCAAAGTACATGAGAAGAACTATACTACGCATGACCTAGAATTGGGASCCGTAGTATTTGCACTTAAGATTTGGAGACACTACCTTTATGGTACCAAGTGCACTGTGTTCACTGATCACAAAATCCTTCAACACATTCTCGACCAAAAGATGTTAAATATGAGGCAAAGAAGATGGGTTGAACTACTTAGTGAATACGATTGTGAAATCAAGTACCATCCCGACAAAGCAAATGTGGTAGCCGATGCTCTGAGTAGGAAGGAAAGAGTGAAACCAACAAGGGTGAGAGCTTTGGGAGCAATAGTAAACAYCAGTCCGAWGGCACAAATTCTCGAGGATCAAAAAGAGGCATTAAAGAAGGAGAATTTGAAGAATGAGACCCTACATCGCATAGAGACCAAGTTTCAACTGAAATCAGATGGAGTGTATTACTTGGGAGACAAGGTTTGGATACCTAAGATTGGAAATCTTAAATCCATAATCTTGGATGAAGCCCATCGATCAAACTACTCAGTCCACCCGGGAGCGGATAAGATGTATAAGGATCTTAAGGAACACTATTGGTGGCCTGGAATGAAGMAAGACATTGCACGATATGTAAGCAAGTGTTTAACTTGTGCAATGGTTAAGGCTGAACACCAAAAACCATCTGAGCTACTTCAACAACCCGAGATTCCCCAATGGAAGTGGGAACAAATATCAGTGGATTTCATCACAAAGTTGCCCAGAACGGGGAAAGGACATGATACAATCTGGGTGATTATAGATCGACTGACGAAATCTGCTCATTTCTACCGATCCGAGAAGATTACAAGATGGAGAAGCTGGCTCAGATTTACATAAATGAAATMATTACTCGGCATGGAGTACCTATCTCCATTATATCGGATAGGGATTGTCGATTTACATCAAGATTTTGGCAATCACTTCAAAGAGGGTTGGGTACACGTCTGGATCTAAGTACTTCGTACCACCCTCAAATTGATGGACAGATGAAAAGAACAATCCATACACTGGAAGACAAGTTGCACGCCTGTGCCATAGATTTTGGTGGAAGTTGGGATATGCACCTTCCGTTAGTCGAATTTGCATACAACAACAGCTACCATGCTAGTATTCAATGTGCCCCTTATGAAGCATTATATGGACGCAAATGCAGATCTCCACTCAGTTGGCTAGAAATTGGTGATCGACAATTAACTAGACCTGATATTGTCCAAGAGACTACCGACAAGATTGTAATAATCAAGGATCGACTCAAGGCTGCAAGAGATCGCCAGAAAAGTTATGCTGATAATCGGAGGAGACCATTAGAGTTTCAAAAAGAAGATAAAGTACTCTTAAAGGTCTTACCATGGAAAGGAATAATGCGCTTTGGGAAAAGAGGAAAATTGGGTCCCCGATATATTGGTCCATTT
>NW_020203113.1:17279-18608 GCF_001531365.2 Cynara cardunculus var. scolymus | reverse complement strand
TTTAGAGGCCAGCCCATTTTCTTCTTTAAAATCCACATATAAATACCTCACATCCTTTGAAATTCTCATTTCCAATTCTCATATTTGCTTAAACTTTTCCTCTCCCTAATCTCTCTTTCTCTCTCTCTCTAAATCAAACCCCCTCCAGCCGATTCCATCATCAAGTACCTTTAGAAAATCTGTCAATCTTGAAGAATATTCAAGATTTCATGAAAAATGTATTACACTAGTTATCTTACCTTTATAAAATAKCGAAAATTCCTATTTTTCTACTCATACTTCTTGTTCTGCTAATTAAAGTTTCTCGAGATCTCAAAAGGGAAGATTATACATCCAAGACATGAAAATGTCTTCAAAATGATGGTAATCTATGATCCGTGAACTTTGAACTCTAAGAAATTAGGAGAAAACCCATTGCATGTGGAATTTAATCATGAAAAGATATATTTTGAAATCTTGCATGCATCTAAAATCGGTTTTATCTTCCTCGAAACTCAATGGAATTGGGTAATTCTTTTTCTGGAGGTTGGCCTTATTTGTTATCTTTAAAATGGAGTTAAAATCTTTGAAAATTGATGAGTTTAAACTCCCCAAATGGCCGTCACTCGAAGAGTGTGCAATCTGTTTTGGGGGTTGTGTCACTCAAGGTTGTAAGGTATTAATGAGTGCCTTAAACCCATTAAAAATTCTTGATATTTGGGAAAAGTCGGCCTAACTCATTATTTTGGATGATATAAAAAGTTGGACATAAAATGACTTTTGAAGGATCTTTTTTTTTGCAATGATTGGTGAGACCAAAAATACCAGAAACAGAATTTATATTCTGACCAAATATAAGCTCTGGTGCAAGGACTTTGATTTTAAAATATATAATTTCTGGGCTATTTTTAAAGCAAATAATAAAAGTATCAACTTTAATTCTTAAAAACCTGTTGGCATTACATAAGTTATTATTTGACTTTATCTTTATCGAGACTCATTAGGTGATCTAATTATTGGATTTGGACTGTTTAGGAAGGTTAGGGCGGACGTTGAGCGCTTCAAATGTCATCTCCTTTGATATTCATCGTCAAACCTGTGAGTATTCATGGACCCACTTTTAATGCTTTTTGTTTTTTAAACTGGGGAAAAGCATGAAGTTATGCAAACTATACGGTTATTTATTAAACTGTTGGACTAAAGAACTGTTTAGTCGAGATTTGTTTAAAACTATTGGACTGAAGAACTGTTTAATCATGTTTTTTTATGTCATGAAATATTGACGGTTATGCACTATGATATAAATGTTAAATTGATGTACTTGAGAGTATGTTTCCAAATAAAGTCCCC
>NW_020203113.1:12057-15916 GCF_001531365.2 Cynara cardunculus var. scolymus | reverse complement strand
TGGCTTTGATCTAATAGCCTACACAGATGCAGATCATGCAGGTTGCAAGCTTGATAGAAAGAGTACGTCTGGAAGCTGTCAACTCTTCGGGGACAAGCTGGTAAGTTGSACATCCARAAAACARAATTGTGTTTCAACCTCTACAATAGAAGTAGAATATGTTGGTGCTGCTAGTTGTTGTTCACAAGTTCTCTAGATGAAGACCTAACTGAAGGATTATGGATTTCAATATGAAAAGATYCCCATCCTCTGTGAYTCCAAGAGTGYCATAGCTATCTCTACAAATCCTGTGCAACATTCGAAGACTAAGCACATCGATGTCAGGTACCATTTTCTCAAAGATCATGTAGAAAAGGGAACAATAGAGATGTATTTTGTTCCAACAGAGATTCAACTTGCTGACATTTTCACAAAATCACTCGATGAGAAAATATTTCTATTTCTTATCAGCAAGATGGGTATGCTGAATCTCACCACTTAGAGGCAATCTATCGTTTCAAACCAGAGATTCTCAATATCTCTTGGTTATGCCTAAAAGTGATACATCAAACTGGCCCTCATGACCAAGTACTCTAAACTAGAGCTTCTGGTTCTATAGACCAGAGTCTCTGGCCAATTAGAAATATTTGGCCTAAATTGCACTCTTTTTGGAACCAGAGACCCTCTGGTCCAAAGAATGTACTTTGTGTTTTTCACTAAGTACCCCCTCTTCCCAACCAGAGCCTCTGGTTCAATAGACTAGAGCCTTTGGATTCCAAGCCTTTGAGACCAGAGCCCCTCTGGTCTAACTTTGTCTCCCCTCTGGTCTAACTTGGTCTCCCCTTATCCGTTTTCTAATGCATTGCACTTAGTCATTATCACTCACTTTTGCAACCAGAGCCTTTGGTTCCAAAGACCAGATCTTCTGGTGTCCAAGTTCTTTGTGACCAGAGCCCCACTGGTCCACCTTGGCCTTCCTAAGACATCATTCTTCCACATTTCCATTACTTTTTGCACCTTTCATGCAACCAGAGGCTCTGTTTACCAGAGCCTCTGGTTCAAAAGAACAGAGCCTCTGGATTCTAAGTCTTTGGAACCAAAGACCCTCCGGTCCATAAACTCATCATTCCTATCATCTTTCACAATCAGACTCTGGTTGTATAGACCAGAGATTTTGGTCATCTCATTCACCTCCCTTGTTGGTTCTAGGGGAGTTTTTTTACTCATTGCACGACCCCATGCATCATTTAAGGGGGAGTTTGCACTTCACATTTATCTTTAAGGATTCAAATTGAGCCAAACATACCTCTGGTTGTAGATCCCCATTCAACTAGAGACCCTCTGGTTCAATACCTTAGTTCTTTAAGTTTGCATTTTCTCACCCAGAACCACTGGTTCATCTATCCAGAGTCTCTGTATCACAAAAATGCTATATTAATGAAGTATTTCACCCCTTGCGTTCAACCAGAGACCCTCTGGTCCTTCAAAAAGGGCATGTTTTACATCTAAGGGTTTAAAATTATCACCCAGAGCCTCTGGTTCGTCTATCTAGAGTCTTTATTTCTTAAAACCTAAGATTCTATGATGAAGTAATTCATCATTCATAACCAGAGACCCTCTGGTTCCCCCACATCATTGTCATGTACAACCAGAGCCCCTCTGGTTCAATGACAAATGACTTGTTTTCCCATAAAACCCATCTTTTATTGAAAACCTTTTTAAAATATTAAAATCAAGGTGGAATTTTAAATTTTATTTAGACATTTATTCTTAAGTTTTATACTTTAGAGWAATTAYTTTTAAATATTTTCTAAACAACTCAAACGTCTTTTACCCCCCCTACGCGTGCCTGATAGCTTGAAAAAGGTGTTCCCTATAAACCCTTCACTTTTCAAATCATCCCACCCCCACTCAACACGTGTCCCTATCCACCTACGCCATTATGATCGTGAGCAGACTTTACGGCTCACGATCACAATCCTACCCACCTTTTCACCAAACGTCTCCCAAAACTCATCATTACCCTTTTTACCATTAAAATAATCATTTTTTTTACCCAACCCTTCCCATTCCCCCATTATATATACCCTTCGTCCCCACCATTATACTCTTTATGCACACAATACTCTCTCAAGAACATTCAAAGATCAGACGAACCTGCAACTTCCTTTCTTGCAAAAATGGTGTCATCCACTTCCTATGAATTAAGTAACAACAACGACAGTCACGTGCAGTCGACCGGCGCCGACTGCTGTGCGATCGTCTTCCTTCCCATCAAGCCGAACAACCATTCGATTGACCTTTGTACTCATCTTTACGAAGACAGGTTTGCCATACTAATTGAGTTCTTCCAAAACTGCATTCTACAACCGGCCCTCACCCTCTCCGACAACGAGGTGCCGGTCAAATATGTCCAGCAATACAGGCAAACCTGTGAGTTCTACCCGGAGAACTACGGGATAGTGGGGGACATCGACGTCCCAAATGACATGGTCTGCTCAATCAAAATTTCCAGCCCCAAAAGGTGTTGTTCATTCCCACAAGACAGGAGCTCGGGATCACACACTATGCCGAGCTGCCAACCAGTTCCGACATCTTACGTTTCATCAAGATGTTGGGCTACAATAGGGACTTGCACAATGCCTCAGACTTCAAGAGGCAATTTCTGCCCTCGATGTGGAATATGTTCTTTTCCATTCTCAACCAATCCCTGACTTGCAAGCTCGGAAGTACGGACGAAGGGAACATTAACATTATGACCATCATGTATGGTCTCTTCTTTAACCTTCATCTGGATTATGCCTTGTTGATCTACAATGAAATCCATGCAGTGGTGGTCAAGAAGAACAAGCTAGTGGTTGCCGGAAAGCCACTTTCATCGGTGCTCTTCCCACGTTTCCTTGCGCTGTTTATAAGGGACGCGATGAAGATGCACCATTTGCCAAGCGATGAGCCATTCACCCCACAGTACATCATCAATGACCATCATCCAACCATTTCAAAGGATGGTTACCCAACAGAAAGGCTCTTTCAAGGGCAATGCTCAGCGTGATACCTGTACCCTCTACATGCCGTAGGACATACGAGAGCTCCATGCTGGCCCAACAACCAAGGCCAGCTACCCTGAAACACATAGAGCCGTCCCCTGACACAAACGAGGGATCACAAGAGGAGTCATCTTCAACGGGTGATGAAGATGATGATGATGACACTCCTCCCACATCCCCCCGGCCCTATACATACATCCATTCCATCACCCCCTCCAAGGGCAACCACATCCACTACCCCTGGCGATCAAGGACAAGGGGGTATTGAACAAAGACGATCCAGTCCAAACCCAACCCCAGCCAGCCATCTAGAAGCCACTCTTCGGGGATCTGATCAAGCCGAGGAACCACACCATCCATCACCTCTCTCCCAACAGGGGGGTGATGAAGGAATAAGAGCCACTTCACCTATGGCTCGCCACTACCCACTCATACAAAAGCATGTGTTGCTTATGAATTTGAAATTCCCATCGATCGTTCAGAGCGATCGTCCGTTCCTGCACAAGCCCTTTTGATACTTGATCTAGCGAAGGGGATACACATTTACTTCCCTTCATCAGACTCTGAATCTGATGAAGAAGAGGTTAATGTTGCAACATCACGAGATAGTTCCTCACTTGAGGKCTATCAAGGACGTGATGGAAGTCCTCTCTTGCCTCACATCACATCGGGCATCGATGGAGGTGCCTCTAGAACTGAGGCTCAACCTACAGCATCCGTTGCTGTAGGGGTTACCCCACAATTTGCAGAGTTGGTCACAAAGGGTAAGTTCCAAGCCTTTGCTGATTCAATTCAGCGGTCCTTGGATGACCTTAAACTCAGCTTGGCAAGGA
>NW_020203113.1:8251-10582 GCF_001531365.2 Cynara cardunculus var. scolymus | reverse complement strand
GACCTCTCCACCACAAGTCGTCTTCTCAAATGATGGAATCAAGACAGTCCTAGAGATCAAGATGAGAACCTTCGGAAATCGAGCTATCAAGTACATCAACCATATACCATGGAACGTGCACATGGGATGATCAGCATCTTCAATGACAATGATTTAATCAATCTCAACCCATGGAACTTGATCAATCTTTATGGCCACACAACTCAGTGACAAGACCAAGGGATAAGGTATGGAATGGCCAACAGAGCGATAGTGGAGACAATGGAAACTTTGCTGAAGTTCAGAGCAAAGAGCGAGTTCCAAATCGCTCTTGAACTTGGTATTGAAAGACTTTCCTGCACTCCTCCAGATGAAGATTTCCAAGGATTACAGGAGAAACGATCTGTATCGGTCTTAACTAAACCAGAGCTCGGATTGGTTTTAAAAAACGAGTATGGTGCTAAAAAGTTCTTCAGACTGACTAAGGCCTTCAAGTATTCAACCAATACACTTGAATGGTTTCAGGGAATCATCAGAGAGAGACTAGGCAGACTGCATATGGCGATGAAGGAAGGACAGAAACTTATCCATGGTATCTCCACAGTCATTCAATTCAGAGACTGATGATGCAATTTTGGAAAATATCAAGAGGAGATCATGATTAAAATATCTCTATCATGCAATTTCATTATGTTCATTGTTTTGTAAGAATTAATCCAACACCTAGTCCAATGAATTTTTTTTGGCAAAAGGATGTTTTTCTAGATTAGCCTATGTCTCTCATTATTCTTGTATGTGTTCATTGACTAGTCAATGTTTGTCTTTTCATTACTTAGGGGGAGATTGTTCGACCCCATCACTCATATTTGTAAAAGTAATGAAAAACACAAGTGTGAAAGAGTAAAAGGCCGATGGAAGACTCTCAAGCAAATAGTCTAAGTGCCCAATACAACTAGAGGTGCAATGAATGTTCATAGGTGCGATGAACTGCGCATTTTCATAACTCCTCTGGTTACCAACACTTGAAGTTTTCCACAACAGTTCAACTAGAGGTACTTGATCAAGAAGACCACAAGACTCATGGTTAAACACGCCTATTAGAAGACAGCTGGAAATGGCAAATCGACAGCTGGACTCTCCATTCCTTACTTTGCTTTATTTACTTTCCATAATTCTAGATTGATTTCCTTTCATAAAAGATCCTAAATATCTTTCATAGATAGCAATCTCCATAATTAGATTACTAGTATAAATAGGCTTTATCATTCTTGTAATCGTTTACGCTTTCCTACCAATCATTTGAATAATAGTGAAACATTTGACACTCAAACTTATTCTTGAATATTCTCTTGTGTTCTTGTGTGTTCTTCACTATTTTCCATCTACACGTTATATTTAGGTTATTCATAACTTGAATATTCATGTTATTGAGAGATCTGGGATCAATAGAATGAATGTCACAAATGTCGTTACTCTATTCATCCAGGTACCAATAAGATTTACAAAGATTTGAACCTTTCTATTTGTGGCTCGGATTAACAAAAGGCATAGCAAGATATGTGGAATGATGCCTAACATGTATGCAAGTTAAGATTGAACACTAGAGAACCTATGGAAATATGGAATCTTTGGAAATTCCTGTCTGGAAATGGGACCATATTACAATGGATTTCGTCATGAAATTACCCCGAACCCAAAAGGATATGATGCAATCTGGGTAATAGTGGATCGCCTATCTAAATCTGCGCATTTCCTACTGTTGGAAACCAGATACTCTTATTTCTTAGAAAAACATAGTTGATATAGAATAAGATTGAAGTATGAACAGTAAACTGAGTATGTTGAAACGAAGTATTCAAAATATATAAGAAAAGTAAAAAAGACTTGAATAAATAGGATGCTTTTATTAGATGAAAATAAGAACTTTGAATCTAAACATATTCTCACAATAAATAAGCTATAGTATAAGTCGGCACTCTCAAGTAATTTGAACCGGAAGAGGAAGCCTCTTTATATACGCCTAACTCAAACAACTATGATATAAATATGGCTTGAATTTCTGAGTTGCAAAGTCTGCTTCCTTATCTTTGACTTACCTTGAAAATGTCTGGACTACACGCGCACTCCATGGAGTAACGAGACCAGAAGCTCTACATGTACTATGCAGAGGCTCTGCATGTACTATACAAAGGCTCTGTGTCTGGAGTTGAATCTTTGCATTAAGCGCTTATGCTTCTTGGCGCATAAGGCTTGATCGTCCATGGAGATTGAGCACGGGCTCTGTATGTATGAACCTTTATTCTTGAGTAAGAGCTCTGGTTCTCGACCTCTTCTGCATGAGAGCTCTTAGTC
>NW_020203113.1:6454-8021 GCF_001531365.2 Cynara cardunculus var. scolymus | reverse complement strand
TGTTGAAGTTTGATGAACCTTCTAAGAAGTTCTCGAAACTCCAGCAAGTTCTGAATTGACCTTAGAATAGTTTTTGCTCTTTCTTTTGCTCCAGGGGAGGTATCTCTGCCCTTGAGTAAGTGATATCTGATGTAGCACAAAGTAGAGTTTGAGTACTTGAGGCGCTGGTTTTCTCGAAAAAATATTCGTCTTCCTTGTTCGTTTCCGAAGACCATTCCCACTTCTGGTTCCACTAGCACTGTCCATGATGGAATGTTGTTGAGGCCTTGTAGATCTTCATTTGGTGCAGTGACACTCAATTGATCTATTCCCAGGTCCAGAGCTAGTTGAAAGCCAAACTTACATCTGAAGTCGAGTAGGTTTGTCATCGTCTGTCTTATTGTAGAATTGGCCACATCATATTTGAGCCCCATGTCCTTCTTATGATCCGTGAAGAAATATAGAGTCAGAAGGTCCCATGGACTCAGATTTATAAGATCACAATCTGTGAACGTACAAATTTATCCACGAGACCTCTCCACCATATACTCA
Organism: Cynara cardunculus var. scolymus; assembly: GCF_001531365.2. Taxonomy (NCBI): domain Eukaryota; kingdom Viridiplantae; phylum Streptophyta; class Magnoliopsida; order Asterales; family Asteraceae; genus Cynara; species Cynara cardunculus. The sequence goes on along the minus strand of NW_020203113.1, from coordinate 7,490 downwards.
TTGAAGACGATTTGATGGTGTGCGAAGGTACGTTTCTTGATGTCGAGGATTTGCTTGATTCCATCAATAGAATGGACTGCAGAGATAGGCTATGCGTAGTGATGTAAGAACCTCTGCCTGATGTTCTCTTGGACCATTGGATGGAGATTGATCTTGATGACCGGCGTCTTATCTCGTAGGATATAAAGAAACTGGTAGATGTCTTCGCTATTTACCTTGTCCTTTATTGGCTTGTTAGAGGGTGTGGGCATCATCATTGCGTCCATGCTATCATTGATCTTTTGAACTCAATCAGAGGGATGTTTGGTGCTTCGAGGCCTGCTGCTTACGCCTTCTTCTGCTCTTCTTGGTTTAAAAGGAACCTTCTGCTTCATATCTGGAGTGACTACTTTGGTCCCTTGAGCAGGGACCCTAGCTCTATGCGTGTTCCTTAGTGGTGGTGGAGCAACAAGAATGGTCCTGAGTGATGGATCGGCTACATTCACTACTACCACCTCTTTTTCTTCTTCTTGCCCTCTTGTTGATTGAGCAGCAGTGTCCATGGCAAACTCTGTGAAATAAGACAAAGGCTCTTCTGACTCAGAGGAAAATATGTAAACGGATAAGAGATGGATCACGTCTTCATCCTTTTGTTGTCCTTCTGGCTGTGCATGGGATGCCATGGGCATATTTCCTTTTTTTTTATGCATCTGCATGTGTTGGCTCAATCTGTGCTCTCTGCCTTGAAGACTCTAATGCTGGCTGGCTCGGAGCAAAGAAAGATGGAGCAGAGGGGGAAGCCCTTGGTGTGATACTTGGAGCGGTAGTGGACTGGTTCTCCCCCTCGTCAAGCCTCCTTCGCTTTAATGCCTCGACACATGTTGTTCGCTCCATTCTCCTCTTTGGCCTTTGCTCCTCTGCGTGGGGCATGGATTTGATTTTTTCCTCAAAGAGTTTGAGGATCTCTTTTGCGGCATCCGAGACTTTTAGGATCTCCATGTCTATGTGATAATTGAAGGTCGCCAAGGAACACCGTATCGATTATGCTGCCACCGTG
>NW_020203113.1:0-1594 GCF_001531365.2 Cynara cardunculus var. scolymus | reverse complement strand
GCAGTAGCCTTTTGCAACAAGCCTGGCCTTATTTCTTACCACTATACCATCCTCATCCTTCTTGTTCCTGAAGACCCAYTTAGTCCAATAACAATTTTATTCTTTGGCAAAGGAACGAAAGTCCATACCTTGTCTCTTTCAAATTGTTGGAGCTCTTCTTGCATAGCATYGACCCAACTAGGATTTTGTAGGGCTTCATGTACTTTCTTTGGTTCTACCACCCTTAGAAAGTTTACGAATAAACATTCATTGGTTGTGGCAGCTCTAGTCTTTACTCCACTAGAAAGTTCACCAATGAGTTAATGAGCGGGATGGTTTTTAGTCCATTTTTTCWTGGGATATTGGATAGATGTTGGAGTCATAAGATCTTGCTCCTCTTGAATGTTTGAAATTTGGATCATGGTTGGTGATGATGGTTCTAATTGCTCCACCTCGGATGATGGTGCAGAGGAACCAGGGTCAGAGACAGAGGTAACATTCTTTGGCTCTGAAGGACTAAGGTCTGATGCAGAGCTTGAAGACTCTGGGATTAGCTTGATCACCAGAGGAAGCAAAGGTGTTTGAAGGGCCAGAGATGGTTGTGCTTGAAGTTTGTGGCTCTCCTTGAACACGTGCAGAGGCATCTCTGGGTGCACATGCCTAGATGTCTTCATCACCCAAAAAGTCTTCAAAAAGCTGCATGAGTTCCAATTCCCTTGACTTTGATAGAGAATTSGAAGTCATAGGGTTAAGCTTGAGTATAGAGCTAAACTACTCTGAAGTCGTTGGTTCTTTATCGTCGAACAARACGTTGAAGCTTTCCATTACCATCTTGGTTCGTAGATTGAAGACTTTGTAGGCCTTGGAGTGTGCAAAGAAGGGATTTACTCACTAGACTCTTCTTGTCTAACCCTCATTTTCTATTTTTAAAATATGCTATGCAGGAATTAGGGGTGTTCRCGGTCTGGTTTGGGCGGTTTAACCCCTCAGACAACAAACCAAACCGAAATGGCGGTTTATAAAATTTTCAAACCGAGCGGTTTGAAATCAAGTGTCCAGATCGGTCAAACCAGACCACGAAAAGGYGATCTGGTCTGACCGTTTTAGGCGGTTTGGGCCTTTAATGGACTTTAAATATTAAACTTAAAAAACAAATATAATTTATAATTTTAGATTAAATATTCATTTTATTATGTTAGATGTTAGGCTTTATGTTAGGCTTAGGGATATATTTAAGCCATAGTCCATAAGTTAAAAAAGTTGGGCTTGCTAATACTAAAATAATATATATATATATATATATATATATATTTATTTATTTATTTATTTATTTGTTGGTCGGTTTGATCCAAACCGTCCAAAAAGTGTTCCAGACCGCAGACCGGACCGAACCGCCCGGTTTTGATATTTTCTAAACCAAACTAAACCGCTAGTCCGCTCAAACCGCCAAAAACGGTCTAGTTTGATTTGGTTCGGCCGGTTTGAGCGGTCCAACGGTTTTTTTGAACACCCCTAGCAGGAATGGCGGGGTTCAGGAATAATAAGAGAAAAGGGAAAATGTGATTATTTTCCTAATCTGATATCTGCTTTTGAGAATCTGTTTGAGATTGCTTAT
>NW_020203112.1:5215-23416 GCF_001531365.2 Cynara cardunculus var. scolymus | reverse complement strand
GTGCAGCTAACAACCTTTGAAAAAACTGCAGAACAGGTTCTTCACAGAAGACGAATCCACAGACCCTCTGTGAGCCACCTCAGAGGCTCTACTGTAGAAGAGTTGTAGGTTCTTATTGCCAGAGGACCATTTTCCAGAACCTCTGTGAGAGACAACAGAGGTTCTGTCAATCTTGACTTGTACGATCAAACAGCTTCTGTTGCTGGTCCTCTGTTGTCTTCTGCGGAAGAAACCCTTCTGTCAACACTTGCAGAAATCTTTTTCATACTTTTACATTAAGCAAATATTGGAGCTAACAAATATTATTTTTGTTCAACTCTTGTGATCAAATGTGCATAACTATAAATTTTTAGGAGGAACTGAGTGCTTATCAGAAATACCCCAATGGAATGTCAGAACCGACAAATCTACCCATGAGGACAACCATATCTTAGTGAGCTTTATATACAAAAAGGTTTGTGTGCTGAGACTAAAATGAAAATGAGAGGGGTAGTTGTTGTGAACTAAAAGAATTGATAAGAGCTGTGTCAGGATTAAAAGAATATAAGAATCCTGCTCTAAACTTTTAAAATCCGGGCATACCACATAATCTATTAGTTCTCGATTCTTTGGAGACAATATTGAAAAAGGCAAAGCCCAGGCCAATTCTTGTCACAACCCCACCAGCTACTCATTTATCTCTCAATAGATAAGTGTTTCAATAACAATTGGGGAACGCAGCTCATCATCTATCAATTTCTCATTCGGAGAAAGTTGATATTGAATCAGAAGGATATATGTCCCCCCTTCAAGTCTTTTTTATCACATATTGAGTTTGATAAATTTGTGTAGTCCACACGGTTTATCTTTTTGAGCCTAAACAGAAGCATATGTTGTTTTATCTTTCTACACTACACAAATTTTGCATTTTATATGTTAATTTGCCAAAACATTCATAGATATGTTATTCTTAAGCTATCAAAGATTGAATGGAAGACCTGGTGAGATGAGCATCAAAAAGTCTCATATATACAGTACATCCGTTGTACTGAGTATATCTGTTATACTCACAAGCCAATCTTTTTATAAGATTGAAAACAATTTCATTCGTTGAAATTGGGTGTTACCTTCCCATTCCCTTAATCTGAAAAGATTAAATAAGTGGATTTGCAAAGATTTACTTACTATTTTATGAATTGACGGCTTACGCGGAGGATTTCATTCATTCTTGTGTATGATGAAATGATTATCATTTCATCATAAGTGGGAGTATGTAATAATGAATCAAATATTCATTTCTGAACATTATAAAGGGGAATCTGATGTAAAGATCAAGGAGGGAGTTATATCAAATTTGGCAAAAGACTCGAAAGAAGTGCGACAGGAGATGATTACAGAAAATTATTCCGATGCTAAAATGTCTGAGAGATGTTGAATGTGAAGATCCATTTTACAATAGTTTACTGAAGATTGTTTCTGAAGTTTGTTATTGTTTCTGATCTACATTGTCAAAAAGAGAAGATCATCGCGGTTCTACATTCGAGGGGGAGAATGTTAGAAGATCTTTCTCAACAGATAATTGTCTGAAGATTTCAAGTGAAGATTGTTTTGATGTTTCTGAAGAAGTCATAGAGAGCGTAAAGAGACAAAGTTCAAACGAGATTCAACATGCGCAAATTCTTTCAAGTCTGAATACAAAGGGGGAGAATGTTATGACTGAAAGTCAGTGTAAAATTGTATTTGTCTTGAAAGTTACTATTGTTTATAATTAAAATAGACATCGTGTTTGACTTTGTATGTAAAGTTTGACTTTGACTAGGACTTTGTTGTTTGTTGTAATTGTAAGTATGAGCTCAATTGTAAAATTCATAATATGTAATAGAAGAGTTGACCAGATCTTTGAAGTTTGACTTTCTCTCTCAAAGTTCATCTTGAATATGCTTAATGTTCATATCCAAATCTGTCATTGTTGAAGAGTTTATATGAACATTGATTGATTGTGGACTCACAAATATAATTAGTAAGGGGTTGTTTGGCAGTTGCTGAATGATTTAGTTCAGAATAGTTAAGAGGTTAGAATGGCTAAGAGGATCAGAATGGTTAAGTGCTGAATGAAACAAGGTTGTTTGGTAATTGTTCTCTGAATTACAACAAATTACCATTTTAACCCTCAAGAAATACAATCAATTCTAAACGGATATATAGAAAAGATGTTGTTCTTCATATCAGTATCAAATCCTCAAGAAATTGCAAAATGTCGGTAATCCAATCATCATTAACATTGTTACAAACATGAAATTAGCAATAAACACCATCAATTTCCAAATAAAAATGCTAAAAATTCCCTAAACCAAACCCTAGACAGGAGAGGATGCAGCAGTAAGGAGGCTGTGGAAGGCGACGTGAGGCGGCGACGAGAGGCGGCGACGAGCGGCGGCGACGACCGGCGGCGACGACCGGCGGCAACGACCGGGGGCGACGACAGACATGCTGGAAGAAGGCGACGTGAGACCTGCTGGAAGAAGAAGACCGACGATCGTAGGGTTGGGGGAGCGATTTGAAGACCGGCGATCGTAGGGTAGGGGGAGGGATTTGAAGACCGGCGATCGTAGGGTAGGGGGAGGGATTTGAAGACCGGCGATCGTAGGGTAGGGGGAGGGATTTGAAGACCGGCGATCGTAGGGTTGGGGGAGGGATTTGAAGACCGGCGATCGTAGGGTAGGGGGAGGGATTTGAAGACCGGCGATCGTAGGGTAGGGGGAGGGATTTGAAGACATGTGTGAGGAACGTTGGGAGAGAGGGCAAAGTTGGAAAAAGAGAAGTCTGAATGGTTTAGAGACCCCTTAGATGCAAAATGGTTAAGAGGGAAAATGTAACCATTCAGAGCCATTTTTTTTTGCCAAACATCCTTGACCTCTTACCGATTAAGAGGTTGGCTCTTAATGTAACCATTAAGAGCCAAACAAACAGCCCCTAAGTCTTTTTTAATCTTTTTTTTAATCCCTCAGTTCTTACCAACCCCCGGTGTGTAATCGACATGTTGTTAGCTTCAACTCGTTCGAATTTGGAAAATCACTGACATAATATTTTTTATTTTTTATTAAAATAAATTTTATCATTAATTTTTTAAATATAATTACTTTTTTGGTATATTTGTTTCATTTTATATATTTTTTGGTATATTTGTTTCATTTTATATATGTAAGTACTTTTTTGTTCAAAAAATATTTAGGGACTTAATCGCTCAAAATATGAAAGTTCATTGGCTTTTTTCAGGTTTTTTTTAATTATTTTACCATATTAATTAGTTTTATAGGTCATAAGGATGTATCTAACAGGTTTTAAAAAGTCCAAGAAGTTATTCAACAGGTTTTGGTATGCCTAAGAACTTATTTGTTCCAAAAAATTGTCCAAGGACTTAATCATTCCAAAAACTAAAGTCCATTGGTTTTTTTTAGACTTTTCTCTATATTTACTTATTAATTTGTAAAGTAAAAAATCAAAAATTTAAACATATTTATCATATCTTGAGAAGAGTATTGTTGCGCCATAAACTGTGTACGCACAATCCTATATAAATTAAAAAGTTTATTTAATTATTAATTTGTAAAATAAAAACATCAAAAAACTTAAACATATTTATCGCACCTTATGTAGAGTACTGTTGCGCCATAAACCGCGTACACACAATCCAGTATAAATTAAAAAATTTATTTAATTGTTAACTTGTAAAGTAAAAAAGATCAAAAAAACTTAAACATATTTACCGCATCTATCGCAAGATCCTGCTACGGCATAAACTACATACACACAATCCAATATAAATAAAAAAGTTTCGTTAATTGTTAACATGTAAAGAAAAAAATATCAGAAAGCTTAAACGTATTTATCTCATCGCCATGCCAATGTTTGTATGATGTATAGTTAGCCTCTGATACTGGTTTTGGCACATCGTTCTCAAACTTATTAAGTCTCGCGTCGAGAAACCCATATTTTTTGTTTATAAGGGTTGTCATTGACGCGAACTTTTCATCGTCCCCAATACTCATTTGGTAAACTCAAAACGCCATTAGGGTGTGTCGATATATGCCACAGATGAATGTCGTGGTTGTGGCTCATCTCGTGGAGGTTGAGACGTATGCGCTACAAATGATTGACGCGCTTCAAATGGTGGGACGTTGTCATCATCGTCATCTTCATCTTCGTCACCCATGTCATGATCTAGGTCCAGGTGTCCTTTATGATTATTCACCAAAAAGGCCCTGCTTTCAATCCACCATTGGGTCTCCTTCTCCAAAGGTGTCGTCACCAACAAGGAAAAGGGTCGAAATGCATTCTGAAAATATATAAATCAATATACTGTTTTTTAACATAGATATTATAATTTTTAGTAGATTTAAATTTATAATAAATGAATCCGGACCTTGTCGATTTTTCCGAACTCGTAACACTCTTCCTATTTGACGTTTCTCATCCTTTTCCATCCAATAGGCCTCGGGATTGACAGATTATAACGAAAATAGCTTTGACCACGGGGAAAAGTCTCCAAAACTCATATGATAGATTACAAAAAAAAAAACATTGTTAGAAAATGTTAATTAATCCGTAAATAGAATAACATCTTTAAAAAACAAATAAACAACAATAACCGACCTTGAAGGCATATACAAAACCATACAATGTGTATTTGTTTGGAGGCTAATTTTTGTGTTTGCGACGCTGAAACACATTTCTTAACTGCTTATATGTCAGACGACATATATATGATCTCTATAGGTATTGGTTCTAGGCATCATCCAAATCTTCAACCAGATGTAAAATCCAGTATTGGACAGTGCGAGTTTTTTTCGTCCTAGAAATACCATATGAAACATGATTATGAGGCACACCCTCACCGCATCGTCATCTATATGTCTTGATTATTTAAGTTGATTAATTTATTTCTAAAATTACCAAATTTAATAGGGAATGGTACAATGTGGCATGTGAAACTCCTGCCTAAATCGAAATCTGTGATCAAACTGAACTCATGTATGCTAAACCGTCAATAGGATCCTCCAACATGATAATAAATTTCTTCTGATTGAGAAGAGAAAGAAGAATCCTCACATTGCATCATCCATTTAATTAAAGATGGATCTCCATGTGGGTTAGGTATATCTAACCATGAGTCGAAACACGTCTATCTAAACAATTGCAACCTCCTTGGATTATTCTTTAATTTTTCGTTAATCCTTTTAATAATTTGTATTTCGGCCCTCAACGTCATGAAACGTTGGTAGAACACCTATTAAAAAATCATAAATTAAATTTTGTACAAAAATAAAAAAAAATAGATTTTTAAGTTAAATACTAGACAAAATAGATTATTAAGTTAGAATAAAAAAAATTACGATTGCTTACAGGTGGTTCCATGATATATAACGTTGGCGGCGGACGGTGGTGGACGTTGGTATACGGTGGAGGATGTTGGTGAACGGTGGTAGATCTCGGCAGTTGGTGGTGGACGTCGGTACACGATCTACGGTGGAAGATGTCGGTGGACGGTGGTGGACTTCGGTATATGGTGGCTTTTCACCGTGGTCAGTGGTGGTAGAAAGTTGTAAAATTTGTATAAAAATGATCCCCCTTTAAAAAAAAAATTATACAACATCGTCTCAAATAAAACAAAAAAAGCCAAAATCACCCCAATGTATTGCCACATCGTCATTGATATGTCAAATCAAACATAAATTTGTGTCATAAAATGTCTTCACTACAAGACATAATAGTAGTCAGAATCGCCTCTGAGGGGATTGCATGGTTAGGGGCGATTTGCATGAGATGTTCTTAGAAAATCATATTTTTGTCCCTTAAATTGTATGCAGGTGGGACCCATCCATACCTTATTATGTACTACCTACCCCCAATAAAGTAAATCGCCCTCCAGGGGCGATTTTATGGTCATTTTTTTAGATAAGTTTAAAAAGTGGTCATTTTGCTCATTGATTTTAATTTTTAAAAAAATAGGGATTGATATTTTTGCAAATGAAATTGTTTTGATTTGGGTTTGATATTTTTGGAAATGAGTAGTTTGGAATTGGGTTAAAAATATAGACTAATGGGTAAAATGGACATTTATGACATTCAAACTGTTTATTCAGTAGAACAACCAAACTATAATTTATCTTATATCATACAAACAATTTTATCAATACATACAACTTTATTCATACTGGTTTTAATAGAAAATGCACGAAACAAACCTTAAATAACTTAAAATTGTAAGAAATGTCTTAGCCAATTATAAGGGAGAGTAAAATATGGATCTTATCTATTTAAATAAATGTTTTAAAATCCGAAGTAACTTAATTTAATATGGATTTAATCATAATATTAACATTCAAATTTTATGTTTTTGTAGATGACATCAAATGCAAACATCACTACACCTAACCTATCACTATGATTTGTCCTTACCCAAGGACAAACTTATAGCATCAACTTTCTTGACCGGTTTTGTAACTTGAGAATTATCCCCAAGCATTAAAAGAAGTTGTATGTTGGTCCTGGAATGTAATAATTAATACATGGCGTGTTTATAGAAAATGGATTGAATATAAACACAACAAAACAATTTTTTTACCTTTTAATTTTATATTTTGTATTGAAATAAGAATTATATATTTTCTTTGTGTAAGCTAGGAAGGTAAGACCTGATCCTAAACAACATCATTGGTGACAAATTTTCTACGACCGAAAGAATGGAGAAGAAGGTCATCTGTTAAATCTGAAGTACTTAGATAGTCCTTTAGATTATGACGTCGATTTTGCCTAAGAACTACGACTCGGAATTTCTTTCAAAATAGATGAGTTGCAACAAATGTCAAAGAAGACATTTTATAGCCACCATTACATTAAATGTTGTTGCGCAACTTTAATGTATGTCTTTATTTGATTTTCTGATCCATGCATACTTGTAATCTTCATTTCAGCATTTGAAGTTGATGTAGACACTTGTTAACCCAATCTATCCTTTCATATGAAAAGAGAACAATAAAGGAAGTATGGTATTAATAAAATAGTATTTCATAACTTACTTTGTCTAACATACCAAACATGTTCCCATACCAGAATAAGAGTTGATATAGATGGTGAGTCAAATTTGTTGGATAAGTATGTACTCCAATTTCGGCTTGCCAGATGAGTATTTGTCAGACTACTTTTGACTTTATCTTGTATTAACCTTCTTCTGGATAGATGACAATCCAATCCGCTTTGGTGATGATTTTGACCTCACTTCAACTAGTCTTTGATTTTGTTAAAGGTGTTTTTGTTGGTCACGGTTCCAGCATCTTCCTAAATCGAAACGTGGCGCTGGCTGCTACGTTATAAGGGAAATAAGGTTGCGCCTTCACCAAGGCAATTGCTTTTGATGTAGTGGGTAAGCGCTTGATCCTAACAGTTTTGTTCTTGGATCAATACAAGTACTTACATGACTTCTACAATAAAAATTACTATCTATTTATTCTAAAATATAAGTTATGTATATGAGATTCCAGTTTAGACTATTTATGAAGTAAGGAAATTCAGATGATAATACGAACTTAGAGTATATGTGGGTTTTTGAAATCAATCAGATTCTTGCATTTGGATGGAGATTTACTAAATCTAGGAATTTGATCCCAAAATACTATCTAAGATATAAATCTGAAAATGACTGAGATCTGAAAAGTTATATTAATAAATTCTTTTGTAGGACTAGATTTGGATGTTAGCACTATTTGTTATATCCGATGACTGACTCACTTTAGATATAACATTTACAAGACAAGGATCAAGAGTTTTCTTCTAAATATTATATCAGATGTCATCTGTATTATTTTCAATTTTGATGGTTGAGACCAACAACCCTCATAAGAAACACGTGAACAACTCAGTTGAGGTTGCCTGTCTAATGTTGGAAACCATGAACTCAGATCACAAAAGGATCTTGAGATACTAGAAGCATAAACGCTAAAGGAAATGTTCCAGCAAAAATCCAGACAAAACTGGTATGGAATTACCAAAGCTCTTCATGTGTGCAAATGGTCGTAGGTTAACTTGTTAGCTCTTATGTCTTGAAAATGAATAGCTATATAGATAAACTTGAGTGGGTTGGTTTTCCCATAAGTAATGAGTTGGCTATAAATTTAATCCTCGACTCCTTGACTATTGCATATTATTTAGTTTGTTATGAACTATAATGTGAACAATATGGAGAAAACCATCATGAAGTTACATGAGATCCTCAAAAGCACTGAGATGAGCACTAACAACTTCAAGACAAGCTAAGCATTTACTATAAGGGAAGGGTCACCAAGAAGAAGAACTCCACTTGTAATGTAAGGGTAAAGGGAAGCCTAAGTAGGAACGTTTGCACCTCATCCTAAGGTTGAGGATAAAACAAAAGGAGGGTTCTTAAGGATGTGGTTTATTTTCACTGTAATTAGACTAGGTCATTTTAGGCATAATTATCCACTATATTTGGAAGAGGTGAAGAAAAATAAAGTTGGTTTGACCAGTATTTATACGATAAACCTATATACTTTTTTCTAGTAATTCTTGGGTATTGGGCCGGTTGTGAAACTCGCATTTGTACTAATGTGAAGGCGCTTAGAAGAAGTAGGCAATTGAAGAAAGGCGAGTTGGAGCTATGTGTTGGGAATATACAAAGACTTGTAGTCCTTACGGGTGGAAGTTGTGAACTTATTTTACTAGATGATCTTCATTTAATTTTACACAATTGATATTATGCACCTGGTCTGACTAGAACATTATTTCATTTCATCAATTATATAAGTTTGGGATTAGTTTTAATTTACATATGGTTGTATATCTATAATTTGTAATGGTGTGCTCTATTTTTAGGCTCGGTCTCGCAATGGTATTCACGAAACTAATATTCAAACCTCTTATGATGATAGTTCTATCCATAATGTCGATACTACAAGACACAAGCATGACTTAAGCCAAACCTATCTATTATTGTCGACTAGGTCACATAAACAAGAAACACATTATCAAGCTCCAAGTACATGGGACCTAGAATCATATGATTATGAATTATTTTTATGTATAGGAATTACGTTTATTTGGCAAAATGACAGGCTCCATTAACTGGAACAGGTTTTAAAGTCGAGGACCTACTAGGGAGATGTGATGATGTTTCATAAGGATGAACATGTATTAATTAGGATGTCGTCACATTCACTGAATATTTATTAGGCTCTATATTAGTATCTATGGATAGCTTGTTATTCTAAAGCATTCATAGTCGGTCATTGTAATGGGAAAACCCCTAAATCAAGAACAATATCAATGAGTTGATTGATACTTATAGAGATGAGCATAGGTATTTAATACAATCAACTTTACATGTGTTTATTACAGAACAAACATTGGATAGAGCCACCATCGAGAACCACTTCATGGATCGGCATCAAGAGTGAATCTCGAAGTGGTTACATCGTATATGTCACAAGTGTTGTTTCTTGGTCGGCAACATAAAGTGCGTCATTAAGTTAGATATAGATCATATACAAGATATGTGTAGTCAAATGGATTTGTTCCTCTCACTTGATGAGATTGATATCTTTGGGAGATTCTATTCCAGTTCCTACCAACCAAAAGCATGGTCTAATTCCATTCTAATTCTTTTAAAGTCAAATTCCTTTGTTGGATTACGTTTTCAATAAATTTTATTTTGGGAACCAAACGCCCTTTAGGGTTTTTGTATAGAAGGGATTAATGATTGAAAAACTTATGCCTTCCAAAACCCTAAGAAAAAATTCGGCCACCACCTTCTCCATCCTCTAAAATCGATTTTGGAGAACATTCAAAAAGGAGAAAAGATCTTCGTTCTAGGACTGGTATTGTTAGCACAATATTGTGGTGTGGATCGACTATGGAGGACACCTATTTTGCTTTCTTGAATTTGTTCCCAAGAAGGTCTGATCAAAGCTAGTGGATTTTACCAGACATCAAGATAAGTGCAAAGAGGTACTCCTTCCGTCCCAAATTAAGTGTTTACGTTTCTATTTTAATTTGTCCCATAAATAAGTGTTCACTTCCAAAAGTAAACTTCTACTTTCCCAAAGTTTATCTCTCTACTATCAAGGGTAAAAATGTCATGTAGTTATTTAAAAAGTGTGTAATTATTCATTTCTAAAACCATATTCCATTTTCATTGAACATTTATTTTGAGACAGAGAGAGTACAATGTGTAAAACTCCATATGTTGGATGTTATTGTTTTCAATCTTTGTGCATAATTATCCTTTTTGTTTGTTTAACGTGTTAATCCTTTTGCTCCATTTATGTTTTATTTCTTATCAAAATCCCAACAGTGATATCAGATCCGATCATGTACAATTTGGAAACTTCTTTTGAAGCACAAACCACATATTCTTGAAAACCTAATTTTGATATTGTAACCACCATCATGCATTTAGATGATATGATTGTTACCTTATTTCTTTTGTTGGATGCATGTTACATAACAAAGCTTCGTAGACCGTTTGTCATGTGTTTGATCGTATGTTTTTTTGATGTAAATTTGTTTTTCATACGCTGTAATTTAATTTAAAGAGGTGATTTTATTATGATTGTACAAGTAATAATAGGATTTTTTTAATTATTGTAATTAATAGTAATAGAATAAGATTTTATTATTATAATACTAATTAGATAGGATTTCATCATTGTAAATCTAGGAGAATGCGATATATAACCAAGAGGATCATGAAGATGGCGTTGTCAAATCCCGAAGAATGGTAATTCAATTGGGAGTTTGTAGGCATCAAAGACGATTCTCTCGGCATGTCCCTAGGACTGACCTCGAACGGGTTCTAACACCAAAATTTAGTAGCCATGAAGGCTATTTTCTTGCAAATCCTCTAGCAATCTTGTTAGTTCGAATAGGGTATTATCATGTTGGTGGTTCTTAAGGACGTAGGATTGGGAGCGGTAGAGAGGATGTGACATAGTGCTCGGTATATTGGTATAAAATCGGAAAATTTAAAAGTTAGTTACAATAACCACGAAAAAAAAAAGAAAGAATTATCATTACGCTAAATAAAAACTAAGGGGCCTAGGGACGAACTCAGGGGGTTTTGTGGTGGTACATGCCACTATTTCGTTCCTCCTACGTAGTGTAAAAAGTTATAGGGTCGTGAAAAGTATCACCTTATCAATTCGTTGTTTGCCACCATATATATATTTTGAAACTACAATGAGTACACAAGTTTTCCTTGATAAAGTTGGTTTGCAAGGATTTTCTTACCCCCAAACCCAAGTTTGAATCTTGTTAGTGTTAGTTTTTTAACTTTTAATTTCAGATTTATTACGTTTCTGAAAGAAAATTGCAATAAAAGACTTGATGAACATAAGACCTTACATATGAAAATTAATAAACTAACCAACAGACCAATGATTATTTCATGAAAAATATCATTATATTTATTTTTTATAGTTGAATGGTGCCACTGTTTGAAAAAATTTATAGGTCCGTTCCTGAAGGGACTGTTTACTAAACGCTTACCAGGTAAGCGTTTACTGAAATCATTTACCTTACCGATTGAGCATGATAAGGACCAAGAATTTTACCCGGTAAAAGATATAATAAGGATTGAGAGTCTTATCCGGTAAGCGCTTACCAGGTTTAAGACGTTTACCAGCACTACAACAAAATTGGGTTTATAGGACACCCCCAATCTCTAAGCGTCCCAATAGACCGTTTTATAGGACTTAATTTATAGGACCAAAATATAAAGTGTCTTATCTAAAGGTATTGTAATAAGTTTATATGACGTTTTTAGGCGTCTTAACAAGTTTTTTAGAATATTTTTAATACAAAGTGTCGCATTAACAACTTTATAGGACACTTTTGAGAAAGTGTCCTATAAACTAAATTTTTATAGGACATTTGTTTTTATAGGACAATTTTTCAAATAGTGTCCTATAAAGTTGATAATATAACGCTTTATATTAAAAATGTCCGAAAAAACTTATTACGACGTTAAAAACGTCATATAAACTTATTACAACATCTTTACATAGGACACTTTATTTTTTTGGTCCTATAAACTATGTCCTATAAAGAGGTCTATTAGGACACTTAGAATTTGGAAGTGTCCTATAAACCCGATTTTGTTGTAGTGCAGGTAAGCGCTTACCGAAATCATTTACCTTACCGATTGAGCATGATAAGGACCAAGAATTTTACCCGGTAAAAGATATAATAAGGATTGAGAGTCTTATACGGTAAGCGCTTACCAGGTTTAAGACGTTTACGAACAATCTATTTTGATAGCCGAAAATGTTACATTATAAGGTAAGTGAAGGTAATTTCTCTTACTTACTTGATAAGCATTTGGTAAACAACCCCTAAGGAAAACTTTTATGGTCCATCTCAACCTCAAATGTCTCCAAATTTTTATTTAGAATTTCTTTTTGGAACAAAGGAATGCAACCACTTATCCTTGAACAAAGAAATTCAAGATGGATTTAGTATGAGGACCGGAACAACAAAGACAAATGGGCCGTTTATCAAACGATTACCCGGGTAAATGCTTACCTTGCCAGATGAACATAGTAAGGACCAAAAATCTTACCCGTTAAGAACGAGATAGAGACCAAGAGTTTTACCGATAAGTGAGGACGACGACTCTTACCATGGTAAACGTTTACCGGGGTAAATTATTGCATACGATACCGTTTTGGTGGACAAAAATCATACCCGGTAAGTAAATTATAATGTTAATTTTACCGGTAAACACTTACCAAATAAGGGTTTGATAAATGGCCCTTAACATTAATCCTAATTAGAATAAGATAGACAATTGTTTGTGGGTTGTATATTAAAAATATATATATATGAAAGAGCCCGAAAGGCCCAAAGCAACAAAGAATTTCGCAGCTAATAATTTCAAATGTTGATATTTAATATGTTAAGAAAAACACGATTCACAAAATTTGGTTTCCATGGTTTAACGAAAATAACGCTTTTGTTTTGAAATTATAAGATGGTCATCGTAGTTTAAAAACACGTTCGAATTTGGTCCATACTTCTGACTGTCGATAAAAGTTATGTTAAAAGGAGGGGTCATTTCCGTCTTTTTATCGATTTTTTTTGTCTTTTAACCAATCAAAATCGATTTTATGATTTGGCGTTTTTCATTGAGTAAATGACAAAAAAAAATCAATAAAAAAGAATAAAATATCTCTCATTTAATAGAATTTTTAATAGTTGTTAAAAAGGAGCGATCAAATCTGAACGTTTTACAAAACTATGATAGTCATCTTATAATAAAAAACTGTTATTTTTAACAAATTATAGAGATTAAGGGGCCGTTTACAGAACACTTACCCAGTAAGTACTTACCGGTAAAATTTAACACTATCATTTATTTTACCGGTTATGATTTTAGTCAATCAAAATGACATCGTATGCAACAATTTACTTGGTAAGTGCTTAACGTGGTAAAAGTCGTCGCCCTCACTTACCAAGTAAGACTCTTGTTTCCTGTCTCGCTCTTACCGGGTAAGATTTTTTATTCTTATCATATTCATCCGGTAAGGTAATATGACTTGGTAAGCACTTACCCGAATAAGTGTTTGGTAAACGGCCCGTAAATTTGTAATTTATTCTAAAAGTTAAAACCGTAATTTTACCCGATTTATAGTTTTTTGAAACATTATTTCAACGATGTTTAATCCATCACGATCGACCAAAAAATCAAGGATCTTTTGTAAGTATATTTGCGTATCCACAAATTCAATTAAATCCTACACATTTCATCTCAAAATAATTGGTTACAATAAAAAGACAAAAAAATTTAAACATATATAATTATTACAGTTTTTAGTTAATTAAATAATAAATTTATGTTTAATTTATTTATTTATTTTCACAACTCTTATACATTTCATCTCAAAATAATTGGTTACAATAAAAAGACAAAAAAAATTTAAACATATATAATTATTACAGTTTTTAGTTAGTTAAATAATAAATTTATATTTAATTTATTTATTTATTTTCACAACTCTTATATATTTCTGCATTGATTAAGGATAGATTTGGTAAAAAAAATTAATTATCTATATTTAAAAGTGGAYATTTGTTTAGGACAAATATAAATAGAAAAACAAATGCTTATTTAAAATGAAAGAAATATATTATGACATCCGTTATTTTTGGAGCGTCAGGTTAGCATCGTTAAAGGGTTCTTATATTTAGGATTATAATTTATTTGGATCTAGTCATATTGATTAATAAATCAATCGACTTAGCTTCCAGATTATAGTTCAGGAAACCCTGTCCCAACGGGTAACTGATAAAGTAACTTATGTAATGTCAGATATATTAAAAATTCTCCTAAAATAAATAATGTTGATATTGCAAAATTAAAATTTAAAAATATAAAAGTTTTATTTGAATGTACAAACGATTTTATAAAATTAGGAATTTTGATTTAATAATGAATAATTTTGGTATTTGATAAAAAGTATTTAAATTAATATTTAATTGGACTGTATTTGTATAAGAAAAATAAAAAGAAAAAATAAGGTGGTTTGGGCCTTGAATGGGCCGACCCCTTTAATCTCATTTAAAAACTCCACTTTTTTTGAAAATCTTTCACTTTACTTTCATTTGGTATCTTTCTATGTCTCTCTAAACCTTTCGACTTCCTCACAGCCGAATCCAATTTCCAAAATCCTCTTAGATTCTTAAAAAATCTTGAAGAACATTCAAACCTTCAAGAGATAGCAAGAAAAAGATAATAAGATTAATTTTATTGTTTTTGTATTATACCATTAATGTTCTTCATTACTTTTATATTTCTTTCTTCGATGTGAGCTCAAAGATTTTCTGGAGAATCTAAGATGGGAAATTATTCATCAAAGACATAAAAATGTTTTCAAAACGATGATAATCTATGATCTACGAACTTAGGACTCAAGAAAATGGGATAAACCCACATTGCATGTAGTATTTAACCAATAAAATGACATTTTGAAACTAACAGGTTGCTTCTAACAATCATGTCGACTGTATTTTTTAATATCAACCCAAAATATTTGATTTCTTTTGGGAGTTTGTTTTGATTAGTTGTTGTTTTACTATTTCGGGTCTCACTCAAAAATATTGAGTTTTGAGTATTTAAATGTTTAATATAAAACTTTAGGGGCAAAAAAAAATAATGCTACTAGACAAAAGATGTCTAACAACAATGACTTTTGTGGTTATAAAAGTTAAAAGTAAAATGATTTTTGGAAGGTTCCTTTGACAATGATTGGTGAAACCAAGAGTCCAGGAACATAATCTGTATTTCTGTCCAAATAGTAACTTTTTGTGCAAAAACCTTTTATATAATAAATATTGGGTTATTTTTAAGAAGAGTTAAAAAGGGTATCTACTAGAAAACCAGGTATCAGCGACGAATATCAGCGAGGGAAAGTTTCCCTTGCAGATCAGCGAGGGATCAGCAAGGGAAATGCCAAAAAACTCATTCCCTCGCTGATCTTCGCTGATCAGCTAGTATCAGCGAGAGAAATACCAAAAAACTCATTCCCTCGCTGATCTGCGAGGGAAAATTTCTCTCGCTGAGCGAGGGATCAGCGAGGGAAATACCCAAAAAAATCAGTCCCTCAGCGAGGGAAATTTCTTCTGCAAATTCCCTCGTTGATCCCTCGCAAATCAGCGAGGGATCAGCGAGGGAAATGACAAAATTCAGAATCCCTCGTTGATCCCTCGCAAATCAGCGAGGGATCAGCAAGGGAATGGGCATTTTGTCACTTCCCATCAGCGAGGGATTTTTCTATTTTTCCTATTTTCTCATTTTYATGTGTTATATGTACATATTTTTATGTGTTGATATCGTATGTATGTATGTCATGTGTTGTTTGTGTGTGTGTGTGTGTGTATATATATATATATATATTGTGGTTGCTAACCGCGATATATGCATGTGTTATAAGTATATATATTCGTCGTGAGGGAAAATGATATTTTCCATTTTGTTAATTTTATAACTACTAATTTAATTACTTATAAATTATTTATTAGATTATTACAAAAATTAATTAATAAAGCTGATTAAGCCCAATAAAACCGAATAAAACCCATTAAGGCCCAATAAACCAAATAAAGTCAAATAAAACTAAATAAAGTTCATTAAGGCCCGATAAACTCAATGAAGCCTGGTAAATAGATTAAGGCCCAATAAAACCGAATAAAGCCCAGTTAAATGGGTTAAGGCCAATAAAACCATATAAATCTGCATATAACAAACACACACACACACACACACACACCCCTACACACACACTGTCTATACATTCACATATACACATACGTTTAAACATATATTCATCCATCCAATCGTGGTTAGCAACTAGTACACATCGTGTATA
This sequence comes from Cynara cardunculus var. scolymus, assembly GCF_001531365.2. Taxonomy (NCBI): domain Eukaryota; kingdom Viridiplantae; phylum Streptophyta; class Magnoliopsida; order Asterales; family Asteraceae; genus Cynara; species Cynara cardunculus. The sequence continues at coordinate 7,001 of NW_020203112.1, read as the reverse complement.
TATGTGTATATATAATTGATCGACGGGTATATATACATATAACACATACAACGTCGTGTAAACATATATGTATATAACACGGGCTAACGGGTATATATACTTATAACACATGTATATATATATATATATATATATTGATTTATTGATTTATTTAAATATATATATATATATATATATATATATATATACGATACCTAAATATAAAAATATAACACATAAAATTCAAGAAAATAAGAAAATAGGAAAATTCCCTCGCTGATCCCTCGCAGATCAGTGAGGGATCAGCGAGGGAATTGACCAAAAATCAGATTCTGTCGCTGCTCCTTCGCAGATCAGCTAGGGATTAGCGAGGGAAATGACAAAATTCACATTCCCTCGCTGATCCCTCGCTGATCTGCGAGGGATCAATGAGAGATTTTTCTATTTTTCCTATTTTCTTATTTTTATATGTTATATGTACATATTTTTATATGTCGATGTCCTATGTATGTATGTATATGTGTTGTTTGTATATATATATATATATATATGTTGTGGTTGCTAACCGCTATTTGTATTATATGCACATATATGCATGTGTTATAAATATATATACCTGTCGCCCCGTGTTATATATATATATATATATATGTTTACATAATGTTGTAATTGTTATATGTATATATACACATGTATACACGATATATATAGATGTGTGGTGGTTGTAACCACGATTGGATTGATGTTTATATACTCGTCGAGTCGGTTTTATTAGGTTTTATTTGGTTTTATTGGGCCTAAATGAGATTTATTCGGTTTTATTGGGCTTTAATGGGCTTTATTCGGTTCTATTTGAGCCTTAATGGGTTTTATTCAGTTTGGTTGGGCCTTAATGAGTTTTATTTGGGCCAAATAAAACCGAATAAAGCCCATAAAACCGAACAAAACCCAGTTAAATGGGTTAAGCCCTGATAAATAAAAAAAATAGGACAATTCCCTCGCTGATCCCTCACAGATCAACGAGAGATTAGCGAGGGAATATGATTTTTGCAAATTCCCTCGCTGATCCCTCGCTGATCAGCGAGGGAATTTGCAAAAATCATATTCCCTCGCTGATCCCTCGCTGATTTGCGAGGGAAAATGCTTTTTGCCAACTCCCTCGCTGATCCCTCGTAGATCAGCGAGGGAATTAGCAAAAAGCATTTTCCCTCGCTGATCCCTCGCTGATCTGCGAGGGACCAGCGAGAGATTTTCCTATTTTTCATATTTTCTCATTTTTATGAGCTTGATTCGGTTTCATTGGGTCTTGATGGGCTTAATTCGGTTTTATTGGGCCTTAGTGGTCTTCATTCGATGTTATTGGGTCTTATTGGGATTTATTCTGTTTTATTGGGCCTAATGGGCTTTATTCAGTCAAAGTTGGGCCTTAATGGACTTTATTGGGTTTATTGGGCCTTAATATGATTTATTCGGTTTCATAATTTAATAATTTAATGATTAATTAAATTTATAGTTATTGTAGGATCGATTAACTCAGTTGCTTGGTATTAATTACTTACTTGGATGATCTGTTTGACAGTGATAATGCAGCGGAAAAGGTAATAATCAACCAAAGTAAAAATCAATAAGAACACGATGAATACGATTGATGAACACAAGAGAGAGCTTCAAAATGATTTTCAATTCAATGAAAATGTTGACAATTACAATACTGAAGCACACTGAAATACAAGGGCCTACGCTGCTATTTATACAAGCCAATAACCGTTTTCTGACATGACCTAAAGTAAATTAATCTAAGTCGTTC
>NW_020203112.1:2473-4050 GCF_001531365.2 Cynara cardunculus var. scolymus | reverse complement strand
CTTGGTGAAGTGGAACTTGGCGATTGACGAGGGAATATCAGTGAGTTCTGGGTCATATGGAGGTTCTGTGTCTCTCGCAGAGTACTTCCAAATAAGAATTTCTTCTGGGGTAGTAACGGGCTCTATGCGAACATTTTGCATAGGAATCTTGTTCATAGATTCAAGGATTTCAGAGACCCGTCCTCCTGTTGTAGACTCTGGCATCTTGTATTCTTCGTCTTCTTCCAAAATCGGCCTCTGGGTCGATCCCTCTGCAAGGATTGGCTTGACAGTTCCTTGCAGGGCATCAAACGTACCCGTGGACGTTGTTTGGACTTGTGGGAAATGAGATGATGTGGCTTCGCCTTCTCTGTGATGCATTGGAATTTTGCCCTTCTTTGCCTGAGCCTCTGCCAGAGATAACTTTAATACTTTGAGGAGCTCAGGGTCATCAGTATATTCTTCTTCATTAATCTCCTTTGGGGTTTCTGTGCTCGATGATGACCCCTTCTGTGAAGACTCTACAGCTCTGGCCTTCCCCTTGCCTTTAGGCTCTGTAGCCTTTTCCTTGCCTTTTGTAGCTGCTGTAGAATCCCCAATCTTGACACCTCTGGTAGGTGCTCTGGCAGTATTTTTTTTTGATTCTGGGCCTTCTTCTTTTCCTTCTTCTCTCCCCCTCGTGATAATCATCATCACCTTCATGATCGTCATGGCTCAGTTTAGTGTATGCCTTGCATGTAGTCAGGGGAACCCTCTTCAAATGACGCAAGATTTTTGTGGCCGCTTTATACATCTTCTCGATCACCTTTTCAGCACTAGCAGAGGCATTCATCACATCTAGCTCTATAGCCCATTTAAGCTTGGAGACAGAGCTGAAGATCTCTGCTCGAAGAAGGTCACCTTCCTTTACAAGTTTAGATGTGCAGTCTTTGATGAGATCGTTTGATGCTTGGGCCTCTGTGACAAGTGCTCCGATATGGCCGGTCACCACATCCCCTAGGGCTTCCACCATAGCATCTAGCTCTCTGCGAGTTGCCAGATGATTGATGTTGGCCCTTGAGGTCTTCGTGTCGAGGTCGTAGGTGACTGCAGAGGAGAACATCTTCTTGATTTCGTCTCTGAATGAAGAGTAGTCCTTGTAGCCCGCAAAGACGAAATCGGCTGTGAATTGAGCGGCCAGCTCTGTGAGTTCAGACTTCAACGTGTTGATGGAGGAGGGATTTAGCGTCATCGCTTGGAACGCTTCTGCTAAGTCATCCTTTCGAAGGACAGAGCTCTAAAGGGTTACTAAAGTAGACTTCAATTCTGCAGTGGTGGCGGATAACACCTTCAGAGCTTATGTGAGTGGCGTGAGGTCCTATGGCGTTGAGCGTGAGATGAACAAGCTTTTCAACTCATCCATCTTTTTGAACAATTATGTGGCAAAGGTGTTAAGCTCCCTCTTTGTCACATAGTCGTTCTGGGAACTCAGTCCACCAACACATGGTGATCCTTTGACCTTGGAGCTTGAGGCGCCCTCAGCGGCTGGTTTTTCGTAGCCTGCTCGGGGACTTCCACCGGATCCTCGCACATCTCCTTGAGGAGAGCCTACCGGTGTT
>NW_020203112.1:0-1123 GCF_001531365.2 Cynara cardunculus var. scolymus | reverse complement strand
ACCTTCGTCTTCTCCCCTTTCTGGCTTGCGTACTTTTTCTTGATGAGGCCGACTATGTCCTCGAATATCAGTTGCGCGTAGTCCAATGGCAGATTGAAGTAGACGCCATACATGATAGACAACATGGCGTGGGACGTCTGGTCATGACTGCCTACCTTCCCTGTCAGGCAGCAATTGATGATGGAGAAYAGAGTGTTCCATACAGGGGGTAGTCCCTTATGCCTGAACTGTGTCCTTTTGGTAATCAGGGTCGCATAAGAATGAAATTCCAAAAATTGGATTAATTCTTCGTCTGTAGGAGTGGCAGCATAGGCATTTAGGTTCAATTGTTTAAGGGTAGGCAGATGTAGAGCAGTTCTTAAGGTTTCCACATTTAATTCTAGAGGAACTAGTGATTTGTTAACTGGGTGAGAGGCGTAACCAATAATGGTTAACCCAGAATTGTCAAGGGTGGTAATGTAGGCACTCAACAGAAATTGGGTTAGATAAGTTTCTAGTGTGGGTCGAGTAGCAGATAAAGCGTAAAAAATGGGGTGGTTCCTTAGTATTTCCATTAAAGTGAAGGTGTTATCGGGAAAACCTGAGGGGACGACGTGGTAATTGTTTGGCTTTTTCACCAGGATGATCTTTTCGTACTTGTTTTGCATGAAAGAAAGGGCGTGCGAAGTTAGGGCTTGTGCTTGGGTGACCTCGTTGTCACTTGAGGCGTTAACAGACTGGGCTGAGGCACTTGAAGAAGACATTGTTGCAGGTAAGCTTTGAGAAAGTTGCAGGTTGCAGGTTCGTCTGTGTGTAAAAGAGAGTTTTTGAGAGCGTAAGATTTTAATTTGGGGGGAAGGAGGGTATTTATAAGTAAGGAGTTTATAAATTGAACCGTATACTGTACGAAAGGTCGTGTGATGAGTGGATTTGGGTGAAACGGTTCAAAAAAGTATAACACGCCGTATTGGGAAGACGCGCGATTGATAACGTGCGCATCCTTTTACTGACACGCGCATGTTTGTTCTTACCCTTATCCATAGAACCACGCGCACCATATCAATAGACAAGAACTATTAACAGAGTTCTGTAAGAGGCTTAAGGGTTACAAAGCCTCTGTGATATGTGCCAGGCCTTCTTATAA
>NW_020203111.1:0-23882 GCF_001531365.2 Cynara cardunculus var. scolymus | reverse complement strand
TGTGTGTCCACAATAACACTGATCAATTCTTCAATATCTTCATAATCATGATGGCAGATCTAGAATATGACATTAAGAACATTAAGATCCTTGAGAGAAAAAGTCAACCCTCTCAATTCAGTCAAACCTCTATTATTAATCTGAATATTACAATTAGCTCTCTTACTCAATTACAAAGATTACCTATCTATTTATATGGTCAACATGTTAATACAAAGTCAAAGTCAAAGTCAAACTAGTCTAAGAAAGTCAAACACGCTGACTTTTACAATTATAGACTAAAATTAATCTTTCAAGACGAATACAATTAATACTGATTTTTCAGTCCTAACACATACTCTGGTTGAGATGTTGGCTCTGGATTGGCATTTCTTGAGATAGATTCACCCTACTCTGGATGTATCTTTGACTGACTTTGTCTGCCTCTTCCACGACCGCTGCCTCTGGTTCTACCTCTACCTCTGCCTCTTAAGGCACCGGTTGGAGCATAATTGGGAGATTCTTCTCTATCATCGGGTTCAGGGCAAGTGATCTTTTCAGACCTTCTAGACTGACTTGCCATCTGCATGTATTCTTTTATTAAATATCACATATTCACATTCCCAAATATAACAAGGTATCCAAGTACATAAATGTACTTGTAAATTCATAATTACATTGGCCATTTGTAATTCCAATTCACCTTACATACTTTTCTCTTAACCTATAAAATTTATTCCCAATGGTGCTATCTATGTCCGGGACCCCTTAATATGCAAATATCAATATAAGTCTAGGTATCATACATTGAATACCTTAATCTCTTAAACATAGTCTCTGATACCACCTTTTGTAACACCTCATACTCCACATTTGCGTATAACATATATTTCATATAAAAGAAATACAAATTACACCACCTAGGTCCCCCTAGTACAAGGATTCTATATAGATATATACATAATCTACAAATGAAAATTTCCAAAAGAATAATCTTGTACTCTCACATGTATGTCTACATGTATCTTCAAAATACTTCAACAAATAGATTGATTTTCACAAACAACAGCTAACCTTACAAGGAAAATAATCATATTTTCCCCTTCCCCTTATTATCCCGTGACCCTACTGATCCTGCAATGCTTATTTAAAACACAAAATGAGGGTTAGACCGGAAGGTCTAATGAGATAACCTTTTTTTTTGCAATTACACGGTGTAGATCACCAAAATCTATTTTAAAACATCTTTCCATATACACAGATATGTACTCCCTGAAATCTGCATTAAGTATGAAATACAAAGATGAAAAACTCCTCTGGCTCAACTAGTCAGAGCTCCCCGTGTACTTAAAGACTAGCACTCCTCTGGTTCCTAAGGACCAGAGCTTACCGAGCTTATAAGGACCAGAGCTCTTAAATTAAAAAGTCCCTCTATTGGCCAGAGCTTTCGCTCCTTCTAACTAGAGCATTTGTAACCACACTCTGAAATAACTAAGGCAAACACTCAACCAGAGACCCACGAGACCAGAGCTCCTTTGTCTCTAATAGACAGAGTTATTTATTAAACCATTTCCTCTAGTTGGCTAAAGCCTCTGCTCCTACCAACTAGAGTTTCTGCATTTATACTCCAAAATTTAACTAAGGCTATTATACACCTGGAGAACCTCTGGATGATCAGGGTCTTTGGTCCGAAAAGAACAGAATAGGAATTTTGAAGAAAAAGAATAATTAAAGTGTAACCATAACACTTTTGGTTCTTTGTTCTGTTTACAAAGGATATTTAAAATGTTTAACTATATATGAAAATATAATGAATGAAGTTTCAAAAGACAGAGCTTCAGACGAAGAACTCGAACACCACACCCGGACACAGACCTCGGATCCACACTCAGACTCAGGGCTAGGACACCACCCTCGGATACAGAACTCGAACGTAAAAGTTACATAATATCACTTTTTTGATACAGAGCCTTTGTATAGTACATACAGAACCTTTGGTCATATAAATTCTAAAAACACCTGAAAACTTATTCACATGGCCCACTTTATGATACAGTCTCTATATAGTACATATAGAGCCTCTGGGTCATAAGATTTCTAAAAACTCTTAAATGATTTTCCATAGAATTATAGGCACTCTAGTCTATCCTAAAGACCAACTAGAGCCCGTCTGATTCTGATCAAATATTTGTTTCTCTTATTCAATTATAAAACCGAATACTCTGATTTCAATGAAATCATAGGCAAATAATGCTTCTTGCTCTAAGTCGTTTCCCCTTCTCAATAACATCTATATTATTATTTCAGTGAGAACAACATCTCTAAGTCCCTGAGTCAAGAGAAATGTTAACCCATAGCTATTATCTCTTATTGATATAGTAACAAGAGTTATCAAAATGCCACCCTTATCCAGATTTACGCCTCTCTTTGATATGTCACCCTTATCCAATGGTACACCTCTCTTTGATATGCCACCCTTATCTCCTCCTGAAATCTACAGATAAATCTATAGTTTTAACCAATAATGGCCTCAATATGATTTCATACCGGAACAGACCGAAGTCACAATCATCCCGTCGAAATATTAAAAACTCATTTAGTTTCATACCTGAACAGACCGAAGTCACAACCATTCAGTAGAAACATTGTTAAAATAGTTTCATTCTAGAACAAACTAGAATCACAATCGTCCCGTAGAAACATTGTTTCAATTCATAACATACCAAAATCACAACCGTCTAGAAGAAACATTTGAAAATTCATTTAGTTTCATACCAGAACAGACCGAAGTCACAACCGTCCCATTGAAACATTGAAAACTCATTTATTTCAAAACAAACCTGATGTCACAACCGTCTTGAAAGAAAATCTCAATAGTATATTTTTTCAGATTTTTATCCTTATTTGAAAGATACAAAAAAAATACTCTTTTTAATTACAAATGGTTTGAACACACTTTCATCGGACAATACCGTCCGGAAACCATTTTTACCAAATAAAACATTGATCAGACAATAAATTCTCATTGTACAACACTGTCCAATTATAGGTTCTTATCAACTTTTAAAATTTCGAAAAATAAATACATATCATCTGCATAGTTATACAAGTAGTTCCACAAAAACACATAATCTTAATAAATTCAAAGATTGTTGTTATAAAGCAAAACTCACCTTGTGTACAATAAAACAACAATAGAAAATTGCTTTAGCTTTTAATCCAATCTTCCAGCATCTAAATTTTTAGAAGGAAATCACACCATTTTCTCTCAGTATTTTCTTTCCCAGGTTTGAAGATAACCTCTCTCAAAAGATACCTCTTTTTAATATTCTAAAGAAGGCGGTTTGGGGAATGAAATATTATAAAATTGTTTCCTTCTTATCCCTTTCACTAAAGGCGGTGATAAGCAGATATATAATCATGTATAACAAGTCAAGCATACATACATGCATATTTTGCTTCCATGATTTATGCAAGTTAACATATAAAACATGCATACACATATGCATTTTAGCAATCTCATGCATACATACATTAACATATATAAATATGCACATATTCACATATTCGATTAATCACTTAAATATTATCTCAAGTGTACAACCAAAACACAATTATCACAACTCTCCTATCTCAAAAAATACTATTAGAAAGATTCAGATTTTCAAGAACAGTGGATTTAGATTTAGAAGCAATATGAATATCCTCTGAATTTTATCATCTGAACTTGTAGACATTTTAACTTCCTTTTCAAGCTTATTGATTTTACTCATAAGCTGAGTTCGGTCATCAAAACATGAACTCAACTCCTTTTGAATTTATGAAATCTTTTCCATGTTAGACACATGAAGTTTGTCCTTACAAACTAGACACATAGTAAACTCTGAAATTTGTCTTTCAAAATCATTAGATTTAATCAGAAAACCATTTTGAGCAGAAAGATGTAATTCTTTGTCAACTTTGAGTTCTTCTTCAAGCTCAGAGATTTGTTTCTTTATAACATATATTTTAGAATTAGAGTCAAATTTAGGATTTGAGTGTAGAGTCCAATCCTGTTCAGTGACTTCTTCATTCTTATCGAAATCATAAACCACTTTAGTTTCAGAATCCGATTCCAACTCATTTATAAGATTTTCAAAAACTTCAAGAGTCATATTTTCAACAAACTCAGAAAGTTTGTCAGACTTCTTGGATTGTGATTCAAAATTAGATGAAGGTTTAGTTTGAAATGATTCAGTGGGATATAATGATTCAAGATCTGTATGTGAAAAAGAAATGTCTCTTATTTCGTAGCTTGAATTTGAATCATCGTATTTTAACCCACATATGACCGTTCTGCAAAACAAATTAAGTAGATTTAGGTACCCATTTGAATATGGGTGTGACAATTCGTCACTTTGGGACTTCAGGTTAGTATCTTATTTCAAGATCTTTATTTAGAACTAAGTCTTTCTAGGATTTAGCTTCGATGATTAGAGATCATCTTGTTTAATTCCCAAGATTAGTTCGTTAGATCACGTCTCGGCGGGTAGCTAACAAAGCTAGTTTATGCAATGCCAAATAGTCTTGAAGTATTTCACATAAAATAAAGTTGATATTTTTAAGTTCCGTCCTCTTTAAAAATTTAAAGTTTCCAAAGTCCCATTTTTATATTTATTTGCCAATTAATTTAAAAAGGGGAGTCTCCTTTAAAATCTTTTATCAAATTGCTTTGTTTCTTTAAATTAGTGGGGTTTTATTATTTAAGGGAAATAAAAATATTTTGGGGTTGGGCCTTTAGGAGCCAGCCCATTTCTTCTCAAAAAGCCCCATATAAATACCCCTCTTCTTTTGGAAAATCTTCATTCTCCAAATTTCYAGCCTTCTGTTTTCTCTCTAACGCCATCACCTTCCAGCCGGTTCCAATCATATTGCAAAACTTAACATTTCGTTGTCTTTAAGAGCTTGTTCGAAAGCTTCTATTTAAAAAAGGTACACTTTAGAGCTGTTCTATTTTCTTAGTAGTCCGAATGTTTTCATCTTTCTCCCTTCTCGATTCTTTAAGTAATTTATGGGATTTAAAGAGGAGAGATTATTCATCAAAGACCTGCATGTGTCTTCTTTGGGATGATGATCTGTGACCCAAGTTTTTCAATCTCTAAGAAAGAAAGAATCAATCCTTGCATGTGAGGACTGATCATATTTTTCGGATGACAGGTCTTGCATGCAGCTTTAATCTAATTTATTATCTTAAAAACTCATTGGAATCGGAATTTATTTGTTTTCTGGAGCTGTCGAAGATGATGATTCTGTGTTAAAATCTAAATTCTTGAAAATGTTGAGCTTGAAACCCCTCCCCATCATTGCTACCATTCTTGGTGCATGCAATCGGTGTTGGAGGCGTGTGGCTCAAGGTTGTAGAGTTCTTTGAAAGAGGTTTTAAACCCCTCAAAATATCTTGATTTTGGTAATTGGCGGCTGTCATCATTGTTTTGGGATGACTTAAAATGATGTCATTAATAGGATTTTGGAAGGTTCCTTTTTAATAAATAATAAAATATTAGCTTTATTTTATGAAAACACTTGATGGCTTGCATTGAAATCAACTATGCTCTACCTTAGGCAAGGAAACCGTTTGGTAATGTAGCGCTGGTTTGGTCTGTCAGGAAGTTCGAGCGAGCCTATAAAGCTTCTAAAGGAAACCTTCAGATATTCATCAAGCTTGTGAGTTCTTACGGCCCTACTTTTACTGCTTTTGTATATTTTATGGGGGAAAAGCATGAGATTGAGCAAACTTTACATGTTTATGTTATATGAAATTTTGGGACTAAAGAACTGTTTAGTCTATGCTTTGCTCAAAACTTTTGGACTAAGGAACTGCTTAGTCAAGCTCTATTGAAACCTCTGGACTAAGGAACTGCTTAGTCGGGTTTATTRTGTTTTGTTTTGATAAACTGTTATTGCACTTAGAATAAATGCTAAATTGATGTGCTTGGGACTATATGTTTCCAAATAAAAGTCCCCGTCCGTAAACGCTACTTGTTAACTCGGGTACATCCCCGGGCCGTGGTATTGTGGATAGACGCTATTGTGTTGACAGTCCCACTCAGAAAGGGATGCACATTTACCTACGTTTTTCTAGTCTAATCATGTGGAATTTGGACCACCGCTGAATTAGTACTCTATCGAGCTGTGGGACCTAAGTAGTGAACGGGCTACTTCTGGTTGTTCCAAAATTAATGGGGCAAGTTGGTCAGGTAAGGCTCAGTAGCGTCTCAAGTTTTACATCGTATAGGATTTACATTTATTAAGTGCAAAGAATTCGCATAAGTTTGCTACTACTTGATTTATGCATTGAAACGTTTTATGCATATGAAAACCCGTGAACTCACCAACTCTTTGTAGTTGACCATGTTTTATTTCCATGCYTTTCAGGATCTAAGTAAAGTTGTTTGGCTTTTTGGGAGCATACTCGAGTTAGGATCGATTAAGTCAGAATTTGATGTATTTTGGGAACGTTGTGTAAATTCTAATTTTAGTTATGTCGATGAACTTGTTTTGTTTTTGAACAACTTGGTATGGTGTTATTTATAAACTGTTGCTACAACTCGCTTACCTGTTACATCTCGTGTTTCCGCTTTAGCGGGGTGTGACAGATTTGGTATCAGAGCTTCAGTTATAGAGAACGCTGGTTTTCTTTAAAAACCATCGACTATAACCAAAAATTTTCCAAATATTTTCAAGAAATTTGAAATTATATGATTTTAAAGCGGGTCATATTGTTAGATGTCGCTTAAGCAGAGCCTGATCACCTGTGCTTAATTTATATGTAATGAGAAAAACTTAATCTTTCTGAACTGAGGTATGCTCCAGCAAAAGAAATTGTTATAAAAAGCATTAGTTATGTTGCATTTTGATGAAAATCCATTGCCTAGGCAGGACCAGAGGCGAAGGGTAGTAAATCCCTAGAATAGGCTGCTTAGCGTTTTTCTAAGTATGATAATAGAGCCAGAGGCTCTTATCTTTGCAACCAGAAGCTCTCGTAAGTGCCAAAGAAGAACCAGAGGATCGATGGATGGATTGCTTAGTATTTTCTAATTGTAGAGGTTGAGCCAGAGGCTCTGGTCTTTGCAACCAGAAGCTCTGGTAAGTGCCAAAGAAGAACCAGAGGATCGATGGATGGATTGCTTAGTATTTTCTTAGTGTAGAGGTTGAGCCAGAGGCTCTGGTCTTTGCAACCAGAAGCTCTGGTAAGTGCCAAAGAAGAACCAGAGAATCGATGGATGGATTTTTTAGTATTTTCTAAGTGTAGAGGTTGAGTCAGAGGCTCTGGTCTTGCAACCAGAAGCTCTGGTAAGTGCCAAAGAAGAACCAAAGGATCGATGGACGGATGGCTTAGTGTTCTAAGTGTAGGAATTGAAAAAGAGGCTCTGGTCTCGCAACCAGAAGCTCTGGTCATGGTGAGCAGAAGAACCAGAGGACCAATGGATGGATTACTTGAAATTTTTCTAAGTATAGATGTTGCAACAGAGGCTCTGGTCTCGTGACTAGAAGCTCTGGTAAGCACACTATTAGGAACCAGAGGCTCTGGCCTTATTACCAGAAGCTCGGGTAATTGCATTAGGAGGAACCAGAGGATAGATGGATGAAAGATCTATAATTATTCTAAGCATGAAAGTTAAAGCCAATGGTTGAAAAAGATAGAATTCCTTTGGATTGCTAGAAAACTGATGGACAAGAAATCATTCTCTAAGGACTTTAGTACAACCAGAAGCTCTGGTCTCAMGACCAGAAGCTCTGGTAGTGTAACCAGAGGTGTTGTCTAGAGAATCCAGCATGATTGTCATGATTAAGTTTTGTTCAGAAGCTTCTATTGTATCACTAAGCGTTTGTTAGATGTTGCACTTTAGTAACTAAGATTATTCATGTCGCAGATCTCCACAATGTCTTCCGATCCGAGTGAATACTCCGCCGATGAATCCGGTTATGTAGTTGGTCGCTCTGGTAGGAATGTAGCCCTCAATGAAGAAATGGACCCGTATGAGCAAGATATGGCGATGAGTGATGTAGCTGCCACGCCTCAAGTATCCTACTTACCCCCAACGGAGTCAATACCTGATGTTCCGCCACGAACCCATCATGGCCCAAGGATCAGAGTCACGCCCAGAAAGAGTGTCCCACTACCGCAGCGGGTGACATTCGAGAACTCCCATAGGGTTGTAGGGGAGTCATCCCGACCCCATGAAGGGAGCAGAATGACTCAAATTGTGACCGGGGTACTTGCGTCTTACTCTCAAGGAATGAATCCGACTGAAAGAGATTGGGTGAAGAGGATTGCAGCTGACACGCAAGTGCACCAGTCTCGGCTTGGATATCATCATCACATCCTTAACAACCTGTCTGATGTATTGGAAGCTCACCACCAAAGCATAATCAGGAACAGAGAGGCTGTTGTTGCCGCCAGGTGGGAAATTAGGAGGTTGTATAGATGGTTGGTAGTTTGTGGTATGATGATGTTAGCATTGGGATTAGCCATAGGATGGATGTTGTTCTAGAAGGGGAATTAAGAATAGGATACTCACTCTTTTGTTCCGTTGCTAGAGACCCTGTTTTGTACATGCAATCAAATATCAATGCATGAACATCTTTTGAAGAATGCTTATTATGTCAATTTATTGTACGAATGAGTTTACTCTAATTTGGTTATGGTAATACCTGATTATTCTCCATGCGAAGAACATTTTTGGTATCATCGAAATACTTGGGAAGCTATCACCCTTGTTTTGCCATCAAACTTACGAATTCCCTTCTGATTAGGATCTAAAGAAATGCTGCCTAGGAGGGAGAATCCCGATATAGCGCAACTCGTGTCAGATCAACTTATTGCCGCACTTCCCAATATAGTCAGCCAAGTGGCTGTTGGGTTGAATGTCAACCAATCCTCAAACTCTGAATCTAGGCCTCCTCGGGAATGCACTTACAAGACCTCTAGAGCATGCAACCCCAAAGAATTCAATGGAACCAAAGGAGCAGTAGGACTACTATCATGGCTCAAGAGCATGGAGTCTGTTCTTCACATTAGCAAATGTACTGAAGGAAATAAGGTAGAGTATGCAGCATGCCTATTGCAAGGAAGGGCGCTCACTTGGTGGAATACCTTAGTACAAACCAGAGGCTGAGAAGCGGCTAATCAGCTGTCCTGGGAAGAATTTAAGAAATTGCTAAAGGATGAATACTGCCCGAGAAGTGAACTCCAAAAGCTGGAAATGGAGTTATGGAACCTCAAAATGAAAGGAGACAATATATCTGCATACACAACGAGGTTTCATGAATTGGCAAACCTGGTGCCGCATCTTGTCACACCAGAGGAAGTTCGTATAGAAAGGTATATTTGGGGATTGTCTCCAGAAATTAGGGGAAACATCACCTCGACCAACCCAAAGACTCTTCAGGAGGCAACAGAAATTGCCACAAAGCTCACGAATAATGTTGTGCAGTCCGGAGGATTTGCCAAAGGAGTATGGAGATCGAAGAGTTAGAGGGAAGTTTGATAGAAGCAGGAGGGTAACAAGGAATTTTGGAGCTCAAACGCAGGTGATAGGACAAGAGGACACCGTTAGATGCAATAAGTGCAAATTTTCGCATAAGGGGAATTGCATCATCTGTCAAAGATGTCATTTAGAGGGTCACACGGCAAAGGACTGCCGAAAGCATTTATGTTTTGACTGTGGAAGTCCAGACCACATAAGGAATGTTTGTCCAAAAAGGAAGGCAGGGACAAACACAAACCAGACCCGGCAGGTCAGTTCAGGTAACTCAGGAAGCCAGGCTCGAGGCAGAGCATTTGAGCTGGGAGCCAGGGAAGCTAGAGAGGATCCCAACGTGGTTTCAGGTACGTTTCCTCTAAATAATGAATTTGCATCGGTTCTATTTGACTCAGGGGCAGACAGAAGTTTTGTGTCACTAGACTTTAAGCAGAGAATTAACTTAAAGCCTCAGAAATTGAAAGAAGCCTTTGTAATCGAGTTTGCCATTGGTCAAGAATTCAAAGCTAGAAGCGTATTTACGAATTGCACTCTGAACTTAGCCAACAAGGACTTTAGCATAGACCTTATACCGATCAAACTAGGAAGTTTCGACATAATTGTAGGTATGGATTGGCTATCCAAAAACCAAGCTGAGATTGTATGTTCAGAGAAGCTTATGCGAATTCCTCAAGAGGGATTCGAACCAATTGTGGTCCAGGGAGACAAGTTGGATCGAAAGATTAAGCTGGTATCATGTATGAAGATGCAGAAGTATTTGAAGAAGAAGTACACGGCATACCTGGCACATGTTATTGATGGAAAGATCAAAGAGAAAAGTATTGAAGAATTACCTGTAGTTCGGGAGTTTTCCGATGTTTTTCCTAAGGACTTACCAGGCCTACCCCCACAAAGACAAGTCAAATTCGGTATCGACTTAATTGCTGGAGCTGCCCCGGTGGCAAGGGCACCATACCGCTTGGCACCATCGGAAATGCAAGAAATATCAACCCAACTCCATGAATTACTAGACAAAGGATTCATAAAACCAAGTTACTCACCCTGGGGTGCACCAGTACTATTCGTTAAAAAGAAAGATGGGTCAATGCAAATGTGCATTGATTATCGGGAACTTAATAAGTTGACCATCAAGAATAGATACCCTCTCCCTAGAATCGATGACCTGTTCGATCAACTCCAAGGGGCAGTCTATTTTTCCAAGACTGACTTGCGATCCGGGTATCACCAGGTGAGGGTTCGAGAAGAGAACATTCCCAAAACAGCCTTCAGGACCCGGTACAGTCATTACGAATTTATGGTTATGCCATTCGGGCTAACCAATGCACCAATCGTCTTCATGGACCTAATGAATAGAGTTTGTAGGCCGTACCTGGAAAATTCGTAATCGTCTTCATAGACGACATATTAATTTATTCAGGAAGCCGAGAAGACCATGAGCGACATCTGAGGATAATTTTGGAAGTACTCCAAAACGAGAAGTTGTATGCCAAATTTTCCAAATGTGAATTCTGGTTACAGGAAGTTTAGTTTCTGGGCCATGTAGTCAATAAAAGAGGAATTCAGGTAGATCCTGCCAAGGTTGAGGCCATTAGGAATTGGGAAGCCCCAAGAACCCCTACAGAGATCCGTCAATTCCTCGGGTTAGCAGGCTATTATCRGCRATTCATCGCAAACTTTTCAAAAATTGCACAGCCGCTCGCAGCCTTAACCCAGAAGGACAAGAAGTTTATTTAGGGTGAGAAAAAAGAGGAAGCATTCGAGACTCTCAAGCAAAAACTATGCAATGCGCCTATCTTATCCTTACAAGAGGGTTCGGAAAACTTCGTGCTCTTTTGTGATGCATCGCATCAAGGTTTAGGATGTGTATTGATGCAAAAAGATAAGGTCATTGCATATGCCTCGAGACAACTTAAAGTGCATGAAAAGAATTATACTACGCACAACCTTGAATTAGAAGCAGTAGTATTTGCACTTAAGATATGGAGGCACTATCTTTATGGCACCAGATGCACCAATTTCACTGATCATAAAAGCCTTCAACACATCCTCAATCAGAAAATGTTGAACATGAGGCAAAGAAGATGGGTTGAACTGCTTAGTGATTATGATTGTGAGATAAAATACCATCCAGGCAAAGCCAATGTTGTAGCCGATGCCTTGAGCCGAAAGGAAGGAATAAAACCATTGAGAGTGCGAGCTTTTGGAGCCTTGGTGAATACTAGTTTGAAGGCCCTAATACTAGAAGATCAAAAAGAAGCTCTAAGAGAAGAAAACTTGAAGAACGAGATTCTGCACGACATAGAGTCCAATTTTCAGATAAAGTCTGACGGGGTGAATTATTTGGGAAATATAGTTTGGATACCTAAGATTGGCAATCTTAGATCAACCATTTTGGACGAAGCCCATCGATCAAAATATTCGATTCACCCGGGAGCAGATAAGATGTATAGGGATTTAAGAGCACATTATTGGTGGCCTGGAATGAAGAAAGACATTGCACTATATGTAAATAAGTGTTTAACTTGTGCAATAGTCAAGGCCGAACATCAGAAACCTTCCGGTCTGCTCCAGCAACCTGAAATTCCTCAATGGAAGTGGGAACAAATATCAATGGACTTTATAACTAAGTTACCCCGAACAGAAAAAGGGCATGATGCCATATGGGTAATTGTAGATCGATTGACGAAATCTGCTCATTTCTTACCAATATGAGAGGATTATAAGATGGAAAAGTTGGCTCAGATTTATATAAACGAAATCATCTCTTGGCATGGAGTACCTATTTCTATTCTATCGGATAGAGACAGTCGTTTTACGTCAAAGTTTTGGCAGTCACTCCAGCAAGGGATGGGTACATGGCTGGATCTAAGTACTTCTTATCACCCTCAGACTGATGGACAAACCGAAAGAACTATCCAGACCCTGAAAGATATGTTGCGTGCCTGTGCTATAGATTTTGGTGGAAGCTGGGACACGCATCTTCCGTTAGTGGAATTTGCCTACAATAACAGCTACGATACCAGCATCCAGTGTGCGCCTTATGAAGCTTTATATGGGCGCAAGTGCAGATCCCCATTGTGTTGGTTAGAAATTGGTGATAGACAGTTAACTGGACCTGACGTTATCCAAGAAACTACTGATAAAATTATGGTAATCAGAAATCGACTCAGAGCTGCAAGGGATCGTCAGAAAAGCTATGCCGACAATCGGAGGAGACCATTAGAATTCCAAAAAGGAGATATAGTTTTTCTAAAGGTCTCACCATGGAAAGGGGTGATGCGTTTTGGAAAGAGAGGTAAGTTGGGTCCCCGATACATTGGTCCCTTCGAAATAAAAGAAAGGATTGGACCAGTGGCATACAAGTTAAGTTTACCCCCAGAGTTAAGCGCTATCCATAGCACATTCCATGTATCAAATCTCAAGAAATGCTTAACGAACGAAACTCAAGTGGTGCCACTGGGGGACGTGCAAATTAGCGATCAACTGCATTTCGAGGAAAAACCCATAGAAATTTTGGATAGAGAAGTTAAGCAGTTGAGGCGTAGCAGGATCCCTATAGTAAAAGTTCATTGGAACTAGAAGTATGGGCCGGAGTACACGTGGGAAAGGGAAGACTTCATGAAAAGCAAGTATCCCCACTTGTTCTCAAAGCCAACCATGAATTGAATTTGACGATTAAATTTCGGGACGAAATTTTTCTGGCTTGGGGAGACTGTGACAATTCGTCACTTTGGGACTTCAGGTTAGTACCTTATTTCAAGATCTTTATTTAGAACTAAGTCTTTCTAGGATTTAGCTTCGATGATTAGAGATCATCTTGTTTAATTCCCAAGATTAGTTCGTTAGATCACGTCTCGGTGGGTAGCTAACAAAGCTAGTTTATGCAATGCCAAATAGTCTTGAAGTATTTCACTTAAAATAAAGTTGATATTTTTAAGTTCTGTCCTCTTTAAAAATTTAAAGTTTTCAAAGTCCCATTTTTATATTTATTTGCCAATTAATTTAAAGAGGGGATTTTCCTTTAAAATCTTTTATCAAATTGCTTTGTTTATTTAAATTAGTGGGGTTTTATTATTTAAGGAAAATAAAAATATTTTGGGCTAGGGCCTTTAGGAGCCAGCCCATTTCTTCTCAAAAAGCCCCATATAAATACCCCTCTTCTTTTGGAAAATATTCATTCTCCAAATTTCCAGCATTCTGTTTTCTCTCTAGCGCCATCACCTTCCAGCCGGTTCCAATCATATTGCAAAACTTAACATTCCGCTGTCTTTAAGAGCTTGTTCGAAAGCTTCTGTTTAGAAAAGGTAAGCTTTAGAGCTGTTCTATTTTCTTATAGTCTGAAAGTTTTCATCTTTCTCCCTTCTCGATTCTTTAAGTAATTTATGGGATTTAAAGAGGAGACATTATTCATCAAAGACCTGCATGTGTCTTCTTTGGGATGATGATCTGTGACCCAAGTTTTTCAATCTTTAAGAAAGAAAGAATCAATCCTTGCATGTGAGGACTGATCATATTTTTTGGATGACAGGTCTTGCATGCAGCTTTAATCTAATTTATTATCTTAAAAACTCATTGGAATCAGAATTTATTTGTTTTCTGGAGCTGTCGAAGATGATGATTTTGTGTTAAAATCTAAATTCTTGAAACCCCTCCCCATCATTGCTACCATTCTTGGTGCATGCAATCGGTTTTGGAGGCGTGTGGCTCAAGGTTGTAGAGTTCTTGGAAAGAGGTTTTAAACCCACCCAAAATATCTTATTTTGGTAATTGGCGGCTATCATCATTGTTTTGGGATGACTTAAAATGATGTCATTAATAGGATTTTGGAAGGTTCCTTTTTAATAAATAATAAAATATTAGCTTTATTTTATGAAAACACTTGATGGCTTTGCATTGGAAACAACTTTGCCCTATCTGAGTCAAGAAAACCGTTAAGTAATGTAGCGCTGGTTTGGTCTGTCAGGAAGTTCGAGCGAGCCTAGAAAGCTTCTAAAGGAAACCTTCGGATATTCGTCAAGCTTGTGAGTTCTTACGGCCTCACTTTTACTGCTTTTGTATATTTTATGGGGGAAAAGCATGTGATTGAGCAAACTTTTCATGTTTATGTTTTATGAAATTTTGGGACTAAAGAATTGTTTAGTCTATGCTTTGCTCAAAACTTTTGGACTAAGGAACTGCTTAGTCAAGCTCTATTGAAACCTTTGGACTAAGGAACTGCTTAGTCGGGTTTATTATGTTTTGTTTTGATAAACTGTTATTGCACTTAGAATAWATGYTAAATTGATRTGCTTGGGAGTATATGTTTCCAAATAAAAGTCCCCGTCCGTAAACGCTACTTGTTAACTCGGGTACATCCCCGGGCCGTGGTATTGTGGATAGTCGCTATTGTGTTGACAGTCCCACCCAGAAAGGGGTGCACAATTACCTACGTTTTTCTAGTTTAATCATGTGGAATTTGGATCACCGCTGAATTAGTACTCTATCGAACTGTGGGACCTAAGTAGTGAACGGGCTACTTCTGGTTGTTCGAAAATTAATGGGGCAAGTTGGTCAGGTAAGGCTCAGTAGCGTCTCAAGTTTTACATTGTATAGGATTTACATTTATTAAGTGCAAAAATTCGCATAAGTTTGCTACTACTTGATTTATGCATTGAAACGTTTTATGCATATGAAAACCCGTGAACTCACCAACTCTTTGTAGTTGATCATGTTTTATTTACATGCCTTTCAGGATCTAAGTAAAGTTGTTTGGCTTTTTAGGAGCATACTCGAGTCAGGATCGATTAAGTCAGAATTTGATGTATTTTGGGAATGTTGTGTAAATTCTAATTTTAGTTATGTCGATGAACTTGTTTTGTTTTTGAACAACTTGGTATGGTGTTATTTATAAACTGTTGCTATGACTCGCTTGCCTGTTACATCTCGTGTTTCCGCTTTAGCGAGGTGTGACAATGGGTTCTTTCATATTTGATTTGGTTTGTGTTATTTAGGTTTCCACACTTTGGACATAACCTTTGAAGATTTAGAAACATGATAAATGCCAAACATATCACAAGCATAATTTTATCTACAAAATCATTCAATCCACAAATAGAACAACAAATCCTATTACGCGACAAATCAATTAATTGCTTTATTGAATAAAATTGGAGCGAAAATATAATTTTTTTTTTTGTCAAAAACAACAATATCGTCTTGTACATCATAAACGAAATTGTTCCTTTTAACAGTAGGAATATAATTGAATGACTTTGTTATCTCTATTTCTTCAAAAGATTTATTTACACGCTAAACTTGTTTAAAAGATTTTCCTTATAGACTAATATCTGAGACATCAGAAGATTGAGATTTATAAGCATGTTTTATAGGAATTTTTCCAGTTCTTTTCTATTTCTGAGAATACCTTTTAAATTTGCATTTTGAATAATAGGTATTATTAGGAACTTGTTTTGAAGTTTCACCTTTGAAAAAAGTAACTGGAATTTCCTTCTCCTTTTCCCTTGTAATTTCAAAACATTAACAATAATCTTCTCCTTTGGTGTGAAGTCAAACTTATCAATCTCTTCATCTGAACAAACATCAGAATTGATGCAGGCAGAAAAATCAATTTCTTCAAAAGTTTTCACTTTATCATCTGAAGATTTAGAAGGTGATTGCATTTCAGAATTAGACTTTTGAAACACATTTTTCCACATTGAGTTTACAAGAAATATCAAATTCAGTTGAAGAAACATTTTCAGGATCTTGAACATAATTATATTTGAAGCAATTGAAATAGAAAGTTCACGGTCTTTAATTTTCAATAAGAGTTTATCATGTTCTTCTTCAAAAACTCCTGTAATATCCGAATTTTTTTCTTCAAGAAAAGGTGGAACACACACTTTTGGTTCAACTTGATATTCAATATGTTCTGTTTCATTTTGGGAAAGTTATTCCTTTGTGTAGCTTCTAAAGTAATCATCTGACAAAGATTGTCTTACATACAGGTAAGTGTCATTGAGTTTAGCATACACAAATGGAAGTTGCATTTTGTGAAGTCTTTTTCAGTTGAAATCTTCTTTTGCCTCAATTTCTATGATAACCAGATCCTGGTTATCACCTGAGGTATTTATTATATTATTATTTGTTAAATAATTACATAATAGCATGATAAATTATTATATTTGATCATGCTAATGTGTGGAACTATGGGCATAAATAAGTATGCATCAATTATATGAATATATATATATATATACATATATGTAATATGAAATGCATGTATAAGGTGGTATATATGGAGTATATGCATGGGCATGTATATATACATGTATTTTATGAAGCATGCATATAGAGTTAGGAATGCACAGGAGCGGCTACTTTAGCTGACTTTCCTGTTTTGGAAAGTATATAAGGAGGGTTATAACCTCCATCTCATTTTCTTGCCATCCTTGGAGAAAAGTTGTGCGATTTAGAAAAGAGAGAAGTGATCGGATTATATTTCTTATGAATTTCAAGAAGATTTTCAAAAGTGTTCAAGGTGAGTGGTTAAAATGCTTTGAACCATTTTGATTGCATATCGAATTATGTTTTAAAAGCTTTATACCTGATTTAAGTTTATTTGGATATGTGTTGAGCGATTTGTAAGTTAAACCGGATAAAGGGTGGGCGGTTTTTAAGTTAAATCGATCAAAGCATGAGTGGATTAGGGTTAAACTGCCTAAGGCATGTAGGATATAGCCTTAAACCGGATGAGGGTTGAGCAGGTTAGATTTAAACCGGACATACCTTAACCGGTTTATGGGTAAATCGATCATTTCAGTTAGCCGGTTTATATGTTAGGCGATTTGTGGATTTTAAATCATGTTATGTGTTTTAATCGGAGAAGTATGAATACGACTATGAGATGACCAGTTTATTTTAAATCGGACATGATATCCCGATTTTTTAAATCGGACGATTATGAATGGTGTTGTCCGGATTAGTAATCCGGACAAGGTTTTGTGACTTAAGCTAAGTGGTAAATCGGTCACGCCATGTGAGGTGTTGTCCGGATTTGTAATCCGGACAAGGTTGACCGGATTGTGTGTTGACTTGTCAAGTGATGATTCTTTTAAACAATAAATCGGAATTTTGACAAAATGAATTAGAACTGATAATAATTCTATTGACTGCGGTCTATTCTATATGGAATTGTTTTGGAAAATATTTTGACGAGGAAATAAGGGTGGCATATCAAGGAGAGGTGTACCATGAGATAAGGGTGGCATATAAAGGAGAGGTGTACCATGGGATAAGGGTGGCATATCAAGGAGAGGTGTACATTTGGATATAAGGGTGGCATTTGTATGTATGTTATGAAATATAACTCTTACTATTATATCCTTTAAGATTACCGTGGTCTGGAATCTTTATTTCTTTGTGATTTAAAGGATTTAGGACCAGGGTTCTCATTGGAAATCATAGTCTGGATGTTATTGTGAAGGAAGTAACAGATTTGGCCTGATACTTTGAATAAACCTTATTTAATTTGAGAGGTTTAAAAGTGTCATTATGATAATTTGGTTAGTATAAACCTGTTTGGATTTGATGTATTGTTTGCAAGCAGAGAATTTGGCTTGAAAAGTGAAAGGTATTGGTATTATATTTTTACTCGTTCATATATTTGTTATATATATGAAAAGTTTTTTTACATAAAGGTTTTGGTGATTTTCACCCTACAATAACATAAATAGGGTAACTCACTAGACCTTTCGGTCTAACCATCGTTTTGTGATTTTAAATATGTATTGCAGAAAGTGCAGAAGGTAAGGGAAAAAAGAAAATGTGATAATTTCCCTTTATGTTTATCTGCATGTAGAATGGCTGATGACATGTATAGTTTTGATAGATGAAACTGGATAAGTGCAAGAATTGTATTTTGAATTTTTGGATCATGTATTTTGTACTGGTAGATTCTTGTACTAAGGGACCAATGTGGTGTATAAACATGTATTTCTTGTGTATAAAGTATATGTTACATGCAATGTGTGGTATGGGGTGTTACAATTTCAGCATATGATTTGTTAAAATTCATTTTGTATTTAGGGTCAAGTTTCATGTACACATAACTATATAAAGTAGGAACTATAGAAACAACCTTTTTTAAGAAACTTGGGTTTTCAAATCCCCAAGCCTGCTTTAGGTTGATAATACAAGAACTATTTTGGTTTATTCATCAAAATTGTTTGATTAGTTTGACCACTTTTCATAAACTTTTCTTCAAGATTCTATAGTTCAAAAATCATATTTGAGTTTTCATTACAGACCCTTTCGCACATCAAGGCATACTCATTTGTCTCTCTATTCGAAAGAATCAGCTTAACTAATAAATTAGATATTTGCTCAAAAAAGGTCTTTTCAAAAAATTTCTTTTCTTTCAAACAATCTTCTTTCTCACTTTTCAAAGACTTTATATTGTAACACCCCACCTCATACATTGCATGTAACATATTCTTCATTCAAAAGAAATACATGTTTTACACCAC
The DNA here is from genome assembly GCF_001531365.2 of Cynara cardunculus var. scolymus. NCBI lineage: Eukaryota > Viridiplantae > Streptophyta > Magnoliopsida > Asterales > Asteraceae > Cynara > Cynara cardunculus. Next base: position 4,873 of record NW_020203111.1, on the reverse strand, counting down.
TTAGGTCCCAAAGTACAATAAATTATCGTACAAAATACATAGCCCAAAAATTCCAAATACGAGTTCTTGTACTGATCAATATTATCTACCAAAACTAGATTCATCATAACTGAACTTCACACATATATGCATATAAGAAAATATCACATTTTCCCCTTCCTCTTACCTTCGTGTAACCCAGCAGTTCCTGCAATACATATTTAAAATTACAAAATCAGGGTTAGACCAGAAGGTCTAGTGAGATCCCTTTTTCCATGTAATTGCAGGGTGAAGATCACCAAAACTTTATTTTAAAATAAATTTTTCATGTAAACAAATACATAATCATATAATTCACATTTAACAATACCTCTCTGATTTCCAAAGCCAATCACTTGTCTTTATAAATAACATATTAAGCCAAACAGGTTAGAACCTTTCAGGTTCCACATAACTCATCTCTAAACATTTTCATCAGAAACACGGTTATACGAAACTTCTGATCAAAAACCAGTTATCTTCTCCTCAATAACATCCTTATTATTATTTCCAATAAGAACCATGTTCCTGAATCTTTAAATCACAACGAAATAAGGACTCAGAGCCAGCATAGGATTTAATAGTAAGAGTTATATCAATAAACACATTGTTGGGTTCAAGTTAGAGCGTTAAACTTGTATTCAAGTTTCTCCTTAGAATAGCTTTATTATGTAATTGTGTAGTTTTACTATTTCCTAGTATAAATAGTATTTTCCTTTGTAATTGTAATTACGAAGTCACTAGCTGAATTGTAATCAATATTAGAGTTGTAAATTTCTCTCTCTCAATCAAATCAATCTTTGATAATATTCTCTCTACTTTTATGTTCATCTTGATTCTTGAAGATCATATCATGTTTGTATGATTTCTGGATTTCACAATTGGTATCAAAGCAGACTGCGGCAGTTTGTTTAGAGGATTGAACTGATTTTGCACAATTTTTCACGATTTTTTTGAAGATTCACGATCTGGGTCATGATGTTCATCACTGTTCTTGAGAGTTCTTCATCCAGATTGGGTTTTTGATCTTAAATCGATCAATTTTTGAGTGTTACATGTAAAGATTTACATCGCTAGATTCGTTTTTGCATTTCGAACAACTTTGATTCACACTATTTTTGATTTTAAACAAGTTTTGATTGAAAATTGATTTTTCATATTCTAGAAAATGTTCTTCAAAACTCATAATTTTTCATGTTTTTATCCAAAATTTTGGTAAAAAGTGTGAAAGTTTGTGTTTTTGGTTGAATATTAATCCGATTAAAGCTTGTGCGATTTAAGGGTGTTATCCTCTTATCTCTGGTGCGATTTAACATCTGTGTGATTTTTAGTTGTTTGATATAGGTTATACGGACAACACTTGTGCGGATATTTGATCGATTTAACAATCCGCCTGGTAAACCGTTCATAACTTGTGCGGATAAGTGTGCGATTTAAACAATCCGGCTGGTAAGTCTAAATAACTTGAATGGATTAGTGACCGATTTACATAATCCGACTGGTAAGTCTTTGAAGGTTTGTGCGATTTACATAATCCGCTTGGTAAGACTTTCAAGTTGTCTACTTGAGCGATTTATATCTTTGATCGTATATTCCTTGGTGATTGAACGGATATTGATTTTTTGATCGATTTATTTTGTTGACTTTTCATGGATTTGTTTTTAAAAGGACTTATACGTATTTTGAATTGTTGACTTAGTTGACCATTGACTTGTTGACTTTTTACGTCCGATTTTCGTTTTGGATTTTTGACTAAGTGTTGAAAACCTCCGATTTGAGAATTTTAAATCAAATTGAATTTTGTGCTTTATCCGTATTTCATTTTGCATAATCCGTGTGATTTGTGAATTCTCTGTTAAAATCTGGTAAAATGTTTGAGCGATATAAGCTTACTTGTTGTCCGGACTTCTAATCCGGATAACTTGTTGAAAATTTTATCTTCTTGACCGGACTTCCAATCCGGATAAACTTGACCGGATTACTAATCCGGATAAGTGTGTGTGCATAATTTGTACTAAGTGTTGAATGAGTGCAAAATTTTGTTTACATATTATCAGATATATTTTTGTAAAATGATTCTTTAATTCAAACTTCGAACTGCAGTTGATCCTAATTCATACAATTTGATACGATGAGTTCACGAGAAGCAATGGCTATTGGTACTGATACCAAGCCACCTGTTCTGTTTCGTGGTGACTATAATCAGTGGAGAGACAGATTCCTGAATTTTATTAAGAGAATGAAAGAAGGAGATCTAATAATGAAATCTTTAATGGAAGGTCCTACTGAATTCTTCATAGAGGTAGAAGCTGATGTAGTAGCAGGCTTACCTGCACAGAAAGTTCCTAAACTAAAGAATCATTATTCATCTTGTTAGATCTATTATTCATCTCTTGTAAAAGTATAGAAAAAGTATTCTGCAAGTCTTGACAGAAGTTTATCTTCCACGGAAGACAACAGAGGACTAACGACAGAAGCCTTATATTCGAACAAGTAAAGTATGACAGAACCTCTGATGTCTCTCACAGAGGTTCTGGAAAATGGTCCTCTGTCAATAAGAACAAGCAAGTTTATTACAGCAGAGCCTCTGAGATGGGTCACAGAGGGTCTGCAGATTTCGTCTTCTGTGAAGATCCTCTTCCAACTGTTTTTCAATGGTTATTAGCTGCATGTGCTTCTCACGTGTCTAGGACTTAATCGACTTTATTTGGACGGCTTAGATGATTTCACATGTCAAGATCTTGTCAGTAAGGTCGTTAGGAACTAGTATAAATAGCGGCTAAGGCCTTTGTATTCAATGTGCTTCCGTATTGTAATCGTCAATTTTCAATTGAATGAATTGAAAAACCTTTGAAGCTATTCTCATGTGTTCATCTACTTCTTCTTAATTGTGTGTTCTTGGTTTAATTACTCTGTTCTGCTCTTATAATTGTTTCCGCTGCACTTTAATCGTCCTAAAGTTCATTCAGAATAATACATCAATATCAAAGCTGAATTTATAGGTCCTACAATTGGTATCAAAGCAGGAATTGAATTCTTATTCAATTAATTATGTTTTTGGTATTAATCTGCATTTTCTAGAACACCAGTTCTCTTCAGATTACCCTGTTTCATTCTATTAAATCAGTTTCATCTTGTTCTTATCTTTCTTCTTCTAATTTCAATGGCGAACTTGGCTAATACCTCGTTCATGAGCATTGGATCTCAATCAAAACCTCCCACGCTTATCCGTGAGGAGTATCCGCAATGGAAGGTGCGAATGATCAACTTTTTAGAGGGAATTCACCCTAGAATATGTGAATTTCTCTACAATCCTCCTTATGTGCCAATGAATTTAATTCCAAGAGTTCCAGCTACTGGCACAACCCCTGAAGTTCTTGAGCATTACGAGCCAAGACATATTGCTAACTGGAGTGATGAAGACAAGATATTGGATGATTTGGGCAGCAAATGCAAAAGGTTGTTAATCATGGCAATACCTCACGAGATCTTCAAATGTATTGATCACTGCCAACTGTCCATGGATATTTGGGCAGAATTGGAAAAACAGATTGAAGGAGGTAAGAAAACTCGAAAGAACAATCGAGCCATTTGCATTGATGAATACCACAGCTTCAAGGCTAAGGAGGGTGAATCCTTGTCGGACACATACTCCAGATTAAACACCTTAATTAGCAATTGCAAGAGGTATGGAGTAATGAGAACGACAGAGGACAACAACTCTCTGTTCTTGAAGAGCCTTGGAATTGAATGGATGGACCTAACCATGTCTATGAAGGCGACCTTGGATTTGGAAGTTTGGACTTTGGCTGACTTATTTGGTTCTCTTAAAAGTCAAGAGCCTCAAGTACTTCAGATGAAGAAGAACTTTGGTGGTCCGCATGCTCTGGTTGCAGAGGATGGCAGCTCTGGAAAGAAGGAAGAGAAGGAGAAGAAGAAGAAGAAGAAGATCCTGATAGCTGAGAGTGAGAAGAGTTCTGAAGAGGAAGTCTCGATGAAAGAGATGATGAAAACTCTGGCCTTGATCACCAGAGAATATAGAAAGAGTGGTGAAAGGAAGGAGTACAAAACTTTCAACAGAAGAAACTTCACAGAGGGTGGTAAATCTGAGGCAAGTGAGAATGAGCAAAAGCCTTCACAGAAGGTAGAGGAGCAGAAGAAGGAAGAGTCAAAAGAAGGATGCTTTAGATGTGGCAAGCCAGGCCACTTTGCTGCAGATTGCTGGTCAAAAGGGCCAAAGGCTCTATAGAGGGGTCCAAGAGATGCAGCCTTCTGCAAAAAGAAGGCTGACTACTATCAACAGAAGTCTCTGCTAGCTCAATCGAGTGAGTTAGTAACTGATGAATCCTCTGATGAAGATGATCAGAAGGGTCTTCTTCTTGTAATTCATCTCAACATGTAAATGCCGATTGTCCGCAAACAAAGAGTCGAGGGTTTGGTTTTGCTGGAGGTCGGGGATCTGGATATTCTGGGGGTCGAGGATCGGGGTATGTGCCAACAGGTCGTGGGCAAATGGATAATCGTGTTAGTCCAAGTGGACGGGGAGGGATAAGACAGACAGAGTCTAATGCAAAAGGGAGAGCCTTTCAGATGACGAGAGGCGAGGCGGAAGAGCATCCTGAAGTGGTAACAGGTTCATTCCTCGTTAATTCAGTATATGCCAAAGTTTTATTTGATTCGGGTGCAAATCGTTCTTTTGTGTCGCCATCGTTTGTTAACTGTGCACATTTAGAATATGAAGTATTAAGTGAAGATCTAATTGTGGAAACATCAAATGATAGTGAAGTTTTGGTTAAGGAAAGAATTGATGAATGTTTTATAAGTATAGAAGGATGTGAGGTGCCTATACAGTTAT